>NC_057420.1:3633797-3828391 GCF_019320065.1 Cervus canadensis
TTATTTGTTGTTTCTCCCTTGCTGCTTTTAATATTTGTTCTTTGTGTTTGATCTTTGTTAATTTGACTAATATGTGTCTTGGGGTGTTTCGCCTTGGGTTTATCCTGTTTGAGACTCTCTGGGTTTCTTGGACTTGGGTGGCTATTTCCTTCCCCATTTTGGGGAAGTTTTCAGCTATTATCTCCTTGAGTATCTTCTCATGGCCTTTCTTTTTGTCTTCTTCTTCTGGGACTCCTATGATTCGAATGTTGGGGCATTTCACATTGTCCCAGAGGTCCCTGAGGTTGTCTTCATTTCTTTTGATTCTTTTTTCTTTTTTCCTCTCTGCTTCATTTATTTCCACCATTTTATCTTCTACCTCACTTATCCTATCTTCTGCCTCCGTTATTCTACTGTTGGTTCCCTCCAGAGTGTTTTTGATCTCATTTATTGCATTATTCATTTTTAATTGACTCTTTTTTTTTATTTCTTCTAGGTCCTTGTTAAACATTTCTTACATCTTCTCAATCCTTGTCTCCAGGTTATTTATCTGTAACTCCATTTTGTTTTCAAGATTTTGGATCATTTTTATTATCATTACTCTAAATTCTTTTTCAGGTAGATTCCCTATCTCCTCCTCTTTTGTTTGGCTTGGTGGGCATTTTTCATGTTCCTTTACCTGCTGGGTATTTCTCTGCCTTTTCATCTTATTTAGATTTCTGGGTTTGGGGTGGCCTTTTTGTATTCTGGTAGTCTGTGGATCCTTTTTATTGTGGAGGTTTCTCCCAGTGCTTGGGGCTGGATGTTTGGCTTGTCGAGGTTTGCTGGTTAGAGAAGCTTGTGTTGGTGTTCTTGTGGGTGGAGTTGGATTTCTTCTCTCCGGAGTGCACTGGAGTGTCCAGTAGTGAGTTTTGAGATGGGTCTATGGGTTTGGTGTGACTTTGGGCAGCCTGTATATTGACACTCAGGGCTATATTCCTGCATCGCTGGAGAATTTGCATGGTATGTGTTGCTCTGGAATTTATTGGCTCTTGGGTGGTGGTTGGTTTCGGTGTAGGTATGGAGGCTTTTGAATGATCTCTTATTAATTAATGTTCCCTGTAGTCAGGAGTTCTCAGGTTTTGGGGTTAAGCCTCTTGCCTCTGGGTTTCAGTCTTATTCTTCCAGTAGTCTCAAGACTTCTCCAACTATACAGCACTGATAATAAAACTTCTAGGTTAATGGTGAAAGGATTATCCACAGTGAGGGACATCCAGAGAGGTTCACAGAGTTACATGAAGAAGAGGAGAGTGAGGAAGGAGATAGAGGTGAGCAGGAGGAGAAAAAGGGGGATTCAAGAGAAGAGAGACAGATCTAGGTTGTACTCTGTTCCCTAAGTGTTCTCCACAGCCCAGAATACCCACAGAGATTCACAGAATTGGATTGAGAAGAGAAGGGGGAGGGAGGAAATAGAGGTGATCTGGGGGAGAAAAAGGAGAGTCAAAAGGGGGAGAGTGTGATCAAACCAGTAATCACACTCCTGAGTAAAAATGGGTACTGAAGGTTGGATTCTTAAAAGTTCAAAATTGATATCAAATACTGAAAAACAAAGATTAAAAATCTAGAGTAGAGGTTAGACTCTTAAAAATACGATATTAAAAAACCACAAAAATGCAAAAACAAGAAATATATATGGAGTTTGCTTTAAAAGTAGGGTCCTTTTTTTTTTTCTTTTTTTGGCCAGGTTATAGTGGGTTATAAAAATGAAAATTAAGGAGTAACAGAGGACTTAAAAAAAAAAGTAAAAGTGAAAAAAGAAAGAGAAAAAGAACTTTTTTAATTAAAAATTAAAAAAAAATAGTAGTAAAAATATATCTAGGAATTTCTCTGGAGCTGTTGCAGGCAGCATGGGTTCGATTCAGTTTCAGATAGCTCCTTGTTCAATCTTACACTTCTTGCTATCTATAGGCCCCTTCCAGTGTAGTTGACGTTAACTAAAGGGATTTTAATCTGTTGCACCGGTCACTTCTGAAGCGGTTCCCTTTGTTTCTTTGGTTTCTGTTTGCAGGTCTCTTCAGTGTCTAATTTCTGTCCTGACACACACGGACAGAGGTGGTCTCTTGTTTAGGTTCACTTGTTCAGTCGTGCTCCTTTCAAAGACAATGGGTTGCTTTTCGGGGTGTCTGATGTCCTTTGCTGGTGATCAGAAGTTGTTTTGTGGAGTTTGCTCAGCGTTCAAATCAGGATGAGGCTTTTTGATACCAAGATTCACCCAGGGCCTTCATTGCCTTAGGAAGTGACTTCCTGACCTCATAATCATAAGGGTGTGGTCTCCTATATATAGGAGTGTTCAAGGGCCCTGGAACAGACCACTGGGAGACTTCAAAATGACTCAGGTAACTTGGAAGCCAAAAGGCTCTAGTACAGTTATGGAATAGCCAACTCCTTATATCCAAGACAAAAAAAATGAAGACCTCCTATCAGCAGAGGTCCAAAAGAAGTGTCTAGGTGAGAGAGCCCACCCAAGCTCCACTTGCCCATTGACACCACCCCATAAGACACTCTACCCTGTCCTTGTCTTGCACATGCCCCCTCTTGGCCCACATGCCTTCTCCTGAAGCCATCAATACCAACAAATTGCCCTCTTTCCCATACCAATGCCATTCTTTGTTCTCCCTCTTTTTTTCTCCAGGTGGCCAGGGTAACCGTGAGGTCAATAAACACATTCAAGCAAAGCTGACCAAGAAAGCTTCTCAAAAAGCTTCCACCTCTAAGAAAATTAGAGGCCCAAAGCTCTGTAGCCAGTGTTCCAGGTGAATGAAGAGTTGACTCAGAACAAACCAGAAGAAGCCCCAGAGATCATGGAGACCCCTGCCTTTCCAGCTGGACATGTGGGCAGCCAGTGACTTCAGAAGATGGTTAGAGACCTCAGAATTCTTCTGGGATCTCACCGCTGAGAAATGACCATAAGAACAGACATTTAATCTTCTACCAACAGCATATATTAATATGTGAAATATGTCAATAATATATTATATGTATCAATAATATATAGGGATATTATATAATATATTATGATATATGAATATATTATATTATATGAATATTATGTTATATGAATACTATAATATATAGTATATATTGTTATATTATTGTTATATTTTATATTACACATATTATATTATATAATTATAATATATGAATTTATTAATAGTATATATGAAATATATATTAATAATGAACATTAAATCAAATCAACCTAATGTGAAGTCAGCTCTCTGATCAGAGCTCTGATGAACTCTCTGATAGATAGTGTGGAGCAGAGAGAGCAGGGAAGGGATAAGTGTGTGAAGCGGGAAGGAGATGGGAATGAAACCTGACTCTTTCCAATTCTTTGGCCACTGCTGTTTTCCAAATTTGCTGATATATTGAGTGCAGTGCTTTCACAGCATCATCCTTTAGGACTGAAATAGCTCATCTGGAATTCCATCACCTACACTAGCTTTGTTCCTAGTGATAGTTCCTAAGGCCCACTTGACTAGCTACCCTTACCTAGCTCTCCTTATAATAGTTCAACTTTCCTTAGTATGGCTCTCCTTAATTAGCTCTCCTTAGCTTATCTTAGCTCTGCTTAACTTAGCTCCCCTTAACCCTCCTTAGCTCAGCCCTCCTTAGGTTATCTCTCCTGAGCTCAACTCTCCTTAGTTCAGCTCTCCTCACCTCAGTGTTCCTTAGTTTAGCTCTCCTTAGTTCTCCTTAGTCAGTTTGCATTCCAATCCCAAAGAAAGGCAATGCCAAAGAATGCTCAAACTACCACACAATTGCACTCATCTCACAAATTACTAAAGTAATGCTCAAAATTCTCCAAGCCAGGCTTCCACAATACATGAACCATTAACTTCCATATATTCAAGCTGGTTTCAGAAAAAGTAGAGGAACCAGAGTCAAATTGCCAACATCCATGGGATCATGGAAAAAGCAAGAGAGTTCCTGAAAAACATCTATTACTTTTTTATTGACTATGCCAAATCCTTTGACTGTGTGGATCACAATAAACTGTGGAAAATTCTGAAAAAGATGGGAATACCAGACCACCTCTTCTGCCTCTTGAGCAATCTGTATGCAGGTCAGGAAGCAATAGCTAGAACAGACCACGGAACAACAGACTGGTTCCAAGTCAGAAAAGACATACTTCAAGGCTATATATTGTCACCCTGCTTATATAACTCATATGGAGAGTGCATCATGAGAAAATTTGGGCTGAAGAAGCACAAGTTAGAATCAAGATTGCCAGGAGAAATATCAAAAAACCTCAGATATGCAGATGACACCAGCCTTATGGCAGAAAGTGAAGAACTAAAGAGCCTCTTGATGAAAGTGAAAGAGGAGAGTGAAAATTTTTCTTAAAGCTCAACATTGAGAAAACTAATATCATGGCAGCCAGTCCCATCAATTCATGGGAAATAGATGGGGAAACAGTGGAAACAGTGACTGACTTTATTTTTCAGTCCAAAATCACTGCAGATGATGATTGCCACCATGAAATTTAAAGACAGCTTGCTCCTTGGAAGGAAAGCTATGACCCACCTAGACAGTATATGAAAAAACAGAGACATTAGTTTGCCAACAAAGATCTGTCTAGTCAAGGCTATGGTTTTTCCAGAAGTCATGTATGGATGTGTCAATTGAACTATAAAGAAAGCTGAGTGCTGAAGAATTGATGCTTTTGAACTGTGGTGTTGGAGAAGACTCTTGAGAGTCCCTTGGACTGCAAGGCGATCCACCCAGTCCATCCTATAGGAGATCAGTCCTGGGTGTTCATTGGAGGGACTGGTGTTGAAGCTGAAACTCCAATATTTTGGGCACCAGATGAGAAGTGCTGGCTCATTTGAAAAAAACCCTGATACTGGGAAAGATTGAGGGCAGTAGGAAAAGGCAACAACAGGATGAGATGGTTGGATGGCATCAGTGACACAATGGACATGGGTTTGGGTGGACTCCGGGAGTTGGTGAGGGACAGGAAGGCCTGTCGTGCTGTGGTTCATGGAGTCTCAAAGAGTCGGACATGATTGAATGACTGAAGACTCTAAGATAAAGAGAACTAAACTAAAGAGAGGTGAGCTAAGGAGGGCTAAGGAGTGCTGAGCTTGGCTAAGGAAAGCTTAGAAAAGGGGTGCTGTGCTAAGGAGATCTAAGCTACCCTAAGGAGAGGTAAGCTAAGGAGGGCTGAGCTATGGCGAGGTGGGCTAAAGAAACATATGTTAAGGAGAACAGTTGAGGAGATCTATGGAGGGCTAAACTAAGAAGAGTTATGGAGAGTTATGAAGAGCTAAGGAGAGTTAAAGAGGGCTGAGGTAAGGAGAGCTGACCTATGGAGAGGTGAGCTAAGGAGATATGGAGAGCTACAGAAAGCTGAGTTGGGGAGACCTATGCAAAGAGAGCTAAGCTAAGGAGAAATAATTAAGGTAGTAATTTAGAAGTAATTTACCTCTACATAGCTGAGCTGAGGAGCACTGAGCTGAGGAGTGCTGAGCTAAGGGGAGTTAAGCTAAGAACTATGGACAGGTAAGCTAAGGAGAACTAAGCTAATGAGAGGAGAGCTGAGTTAAGGAAAGTTAAGCTAAGGAGAGTTGAGCTAATGATAGCTACCCTAAGGAGGGCTGAGCTGAGGAGAGCTGAACTAAGAAGTGCTATGTTAAGGAAAGTTGACCTAAGGAGATCTAAGCTATGGAGAGCTAAGCTAAGGAGAAGCAATTAAGGAGAACTATCCTAAGGAGGGTTGAGCTAAGGAGAACTTAGCTAAGGAGAGCTGCAGAGAGCTAAGCAAACAAGAGGAGAGATGAGTTAAGGAAAGCAAAGCTAAGGAGAGCTGAGATAATGAAAGCTTTCCTAAGGAGCACTGAGCTGAGGAGAGCTGAGCTAAGGAGGGCTAAGCTTAGGAGAGCTGAGCTAAGGAGAAATAATTAAGGAGAGCTATCCTAAGGAGGGCTGAGATAAGGAGAGCTACAGACAGCTAAGCTAAAAGAGCCAAGCTAATGGTAACTATCCTATGGAGGCTGAGCTAAGAAAAGCTATGGAGAGCCTAGCTGAGGAGGGCTAAGCTATGGAGAGCTATGGAAAGCTAAGCTAAGGAGACACAGCTAAGGAGAACTAAGGCGATCTATCTTAAAGAGGACGGAGCTAAGGAGAGCTGGGTGAAGGAGAGTTACACTAGGGAGAGCTAATCTAAGGAGAAGTAATTAAGGAGAGCTAAGGAGAGCTCTTAAAGAAAGAGAGGAAAACAACAGAATGGGAAAGATTAGAGATCTCTTCAAGAAAATTAGAAATACCAAGGGAACACTTCATGCAAAGATGGGCACAGTAAAGGACAGAAATGGACCTAACAGAAGCAGAAGATATTAAGAAGTGGTGGCAAGAATATATAGAAGAATTATACAACAAATATCTTCATGATCCAGATAATCATAATGGTATGATCACTCACCTAGAGCTAGACATGCTGGAATGCAAAGTCAAGGGAGCTTTAGGAAACATCACTATGAAAGAAGGTAATGGAGGTGATGGAATTCCAGTTGAGCTCTTTCAACCTTAAAATATGATGCTGTGAAAGTGTTGCAGTCAATATGCCAGCAAATTTGGAAAACTCAACAGTGGCCACAGAACTGGAAAAGGTCTGTTTTCATTCCAATCCCAAAGAAAGGCAATGCCAAAAATGCTCAAACTACCACACAGTTGCACTTGTCTCAGAAACTACTAAAGTAATGCTCAAAATTCTCCAAGCCAGGCTTAGCCAGTATGTGCACCATGAACTTTCAGCTGTTCAAGCTGGATTTAGAAAAGGCAAGAGGAACCAGAGATCAAGTTGCAAACATCCTTTGGATCATCAAAAAAGCAAGCAAGTTCCAGAAAAATATCTACTTCTGCTTTAAAGACTATGTCAAAGCCTTTGGCTGTGTGGATCACAATAAACTGTGCAAAATTCTGAAAGAGATGGGAATACCCAAACACCTGATCTGCCTCTTGAGAAATCAATATGCTAGTCAGGAAGCAGCAGTTAGAACTGGACATGGAACAACAGACTGGATCCAAATAGGGAAAGGAGTATGTCAAGTCTGTATATGGACACCCTGCTTATTTAATTTATATGCAGAGTATGTCATGAGAAACCCTGGGCTGGATGAAGCACAAACTGGGATCAAGATTGCTGGGAGAAATATCAATAACCTCAGATATGCAGATGACACCACCATTATGGCAGAAAGTGAAGAACTAAAGAGCCTCTTAATGAACGTAAAAGAGGAGAGTGAAAAAGTTAGCTTAAAGCTCAATATTCAGAAAACTAGGATCGTGGCATCTGGTCCCATCATTTCATGGGAAATTGATGGGGAAACAGTGGAAACAGTATCAGACTTTATTTTTCTGGGCTCCAAATCACTGCAGATGGTGATTGCAGCCATGAAATTAAAAGACGCTTACTCCTTGGAAGGAAAGTTATGAACAACCTGGACAGCATCTTATAAAGCAGAGACATTAGTTTGCCAATAAAGGTCCGTCTAGTCAAGGCTATGTTTTTTCCAGTGGTCATGTATGGATGTGAGAGTTGGACTACAAAAAAAGCTGAACACTGAAGAATTGATGCTTTTGAACTCTGGTGTTGGATTTGACTCTTGAGAGTCCCTTGGACTGCAAGGAGATCCAAGCAGTCCATCCTAAAGGAGATCAGTTCTGAATATTCACTTGAAGGACTGATGCTGAAGCTGAAACTCCAATATTTTGGCCACCTGATGTGAGGAATTGATTCATTTGAAAAGACTCTGATGCTTGGAAAGATTAAAGGCAGGAGGAAAGAGGGATGACAGAGAATGAGATGGTTGGATGGCATCACCCACTCGATGTACCTGAGTTTAAGTAAACTCCGGGAGTTGGTGATGGACAGGGAGGCCCAGTGTGCTTCAGTCCATGGGATTGCAAACAGTCAGACAAGGCTGAGCAACTAATCTGACTAACTGAAGGAGAGCTGAGATAATGATAGCTATCCAAGGGAGGTTTGAGCTGAGGAGAGCTGAGCTAAGGAAAGCTATTGACAGCCTAGCTAATGACAGGTATTCTAAGGAGGGCTATGTTAAGTAGAGCTAGGAGGTCTGAGCTTA
Source organism: Cervus canadensis (assembly GCF_019320065.1). Lineage (NCBI taxonomy): Eukaryota > Metazoa > Chordata > Mammalia > Artiodactyla > Cervidae > Cervus > Cervus canadensis. The sequence continues at coordinate 3,641,906 of NC_057420.1, forward strand.
GGGAGCTGAGCTAAGGAGAGTTAAACCCAGAAAAGCTGTGCTAGGACAGCTATGCAAGGAGAGCTGAGCCAAAGAGAGCCAATTACACATAAGGTGGTGTGATGTCACAGATAAAGTGGATGTGAAACCTATAGTGGGTGTGATGTCGTAAATAAGTGGCTGCTGCTGCTGTTAAGTTGCTTCAGTCGTGTCTGACTCTGTGTGACCCCATAGATGGCAGCCCTCCAGGCCCCTCTGTCCCTAGGAGTCTCCAGGCAAGAACACTGTAGTGGGTTGCAATTTCCTTCTCCAATAAATAAGTGGGTGTGGTGTCAAATATAGTGGATGTAATGCCTTAAATTCTGCGGTTGTGATGTCATCATATAGTCAGTGTGACCATAGATATGATGGGTGTGAAGTCACAGATGGAGTGGATGTGATAGATACAGTGCATATGATGTCATATATACAGTGGGTGTGATATCATCTATACAGTGAGTGTGATGACACAAATACAGTGGATGTGATGTCAGATATAGTGGGTGTGATGTCAGGTATAGCTGTTTTATTGTCATAAACACAGTGCGTATGATGTCATATATAGTGGATATAATGTTATAAACATATTGGGTGTGAAGTCATAGATACAGGGGCTACTACGATGGCACATGTATAGTGGATGTAATGTCATATACAGTAGATGTGATGTCATATATGTTGGGTGTGATGACATGAATACAGTGGATATGATGTTATAACTACAATAGTGTGCTGTCATAATTAGTAGAGGTGATGTCATGTATAGTGCATATGATGCCATACATACAGTAGTTGTGATATCACTGATGCAGTAGGAATGATGACACAGATACAGAGGATGTGATGCCAGATACAATCGGTGTGGTGGTTGTGTTGTCATGAACAGAGTGGGTATGATGTCATAGATACAGTGGATGTGATGGCAGATATAGGGCCTGCACTCAGCCTAATTGGCTGGTCTCACCCGTTGCTGGTGGGAGATCTTTAATTTTGGGGGCCATGTTGCATGGCAGTGGTGTGACATGTGGGGTCCGGTTCCCTGACAAGGGCTTGAACCCACACCTTCTGTATCAGAAACATAGAGCCTTCACCCCTGGACTACCAGGGAAGTTGTGAAAGACTTTCTGTAGGAGGCAGGAGGCCGCCAGCATCCTGCCGTGCTGGATGTGTCTTAACAGCACAGGAGGTTGAAAGGGCGTTTCAGAGCTGTCCTGTTTCCTGTGTTCCACCAAGGGTTTTCATGAATGTGGCAGGCACTTCATCCTTTGGAGTGGAGGTTCCCGGTTGGGAATGATTGCTTTTGTCACTCATGGTACATACTGCACAGTATCTGAGGACATTTCCGTTGTTATTGCGGGTGGAGGGGTGGTGAGGCTGACATCCAGTCGGCAGAGACTAGGAATTGTGACCATAGACATCCTTCAAGTAAGGGACAACCCTGCCACAGAGGATTATCCAGCCCTGGGCATCACTGGTATCGGGGGGAGAAACATGATGAGGCATCTGGTCATTCAGCTAGGCCATCCATGTTTAATTTTTATTTATTTTTTATTATTTAAAAAAAAATGTTTATCAGTTTGGCTGCACCTGGTCTTAGTTGTGGGGCACACGACCTTTGATTTTAGTTTTTCTTAACCCTATTGTATTTTTTTCTACATTTTTCCTTTGTTTGCCTTTCCTACTCTTCTTTTCCCCTGTGGTTAAACTTTAATGTATATAAATCTTCTTCATCTACCTCTTTTACATTTGCATATCTATTATTTCTTTCTTTTATTTCCTTGCCACTCAACATTTTGTTAGTTTTATTTTCATTGCTTTGTTCCCCAATTGGCACCTTACTCCAGTTTTGCTTTAGTTAGTTTTCTTCTGGTGAATATAATTTTTGGTTTGCTATGTTAGTTTGATCTATTGTACCCATTTTTCTTGGACTCTAGATTTTGCTTATGGGTGTATATGTATATGTGTATATTCAGTCACACTTTTTATTGTTGCTATAAACCTTGGCCTCTACATTGGGCTTTTGCAGTTCTGTGGAGTTTTCCTTTTCTTTTTTTCCCCTTTTTCTTTTTTACATCTGTTATCTTTTTCTCTTTATAATTTGTTTTTAAAAAAACTTTTTTCCATTTATTTTTATTAGTTGGAGGCTAATTACTTTACAATATTGTAGTGGTTTTTGTCATACATTGACATGAATCAGCCATGGATTTACATGTATTCCCCATCCCAATCCCCACTCCCACCTCCCTCTCCACCCGTTCCCTCTGGGTCTTCCCATTGCACCAGGTCCGAGCACTTGTCTCATGCATCCAACCTGGGCTCTTTATAATTTGAATTAAATTTTTTCAACCTATTATATTTTTCTACATTTATCCCTTTGTTTGCCATTCCACTCTTCTTTTCCCCTTGAAGTTAATCTTTTATGTATATAAGCCTTCTTTATCTGCCTCTATTTAATTTTGCATATCTATTCTTTCTTTTCTTTTCTTTCTTTGGTTCCTCTCTACATATTTGTACTTTTGTCTCCATTGCTTTTTTCTCACTCAGTACATTATGTTAGTTTTGTTTTCCAGTTTGTGCTATAGTTAGTTTTGTATTTAACTGATAAATATAATTTTTTATTTACTTTCTCCACTGGCTCAATCTACTGTACTGTATTTTTGTTGGACTCTTTTCACTTTGCTCATGGATGTATTTGTATATGTGTATATTCCATTATTTTCATTATTATTTGCCTGATTTTGTAACTGCCATTTGTCTGGAGTTCATCCTTTGACTATCACTTTTTTATATTTCGTATCATCTCACTTAATGCATAACAAACCACTTGTGGAATCTTCAATCCTAACCAGAGATCAAGCCCTGAGAATCGGAGTGAGAGTACTGACTCCAAGATCTTAGACTACAGGAGAACTAACCCTTGGGAATATCAAATAGTGAGAACTCACACACGGGAAACCCTTAAATACAACACCTGGCATCACCCAAGCACCAGCAGCACCCTTTGCTGGACATCTCATGCAAAAAACAATCAAAACAAAAATAAAAACCTAATCAACAGCAGGCAGAATTACCACCTCACTCAGCCTTGCCCTTCAGAGGAAAAAGAAACAAATAAACAAAAACTCAGCATAATTCTCACTGGACCAAACTTAGGAAGGCAGAAACCAAAAGGAAGAACTAATTCACCCTTGAAGCCTGAGAAAAGGAGACCTCAAACACAGTAAGTTAAAAAAAATAATGAAAAGACAGAGAAATACTACACAAATGAAGGAACAAGCTAGAAACACAGAAGTCCAAATAAATGAAGAAGAAATAGGCAAACTACCTGAAAAAGAATTCAGAATAATGATAGTAAAGATGATAAAAAACCTTGAAAACAAAATGGAGAAAATCTAAGAATGAACAAAACCTAGACGAATTAAAGAAAAAACATACAGAGACAAGCAACACAATTACTGAAATTAAAAATATTCTAAAAGGAATCAATAACAGAATATATGAAGAAGAAGAACAAATCTGTGAGCTGGAAGATAAAATGGTGGAAATAACTGCTGAAAAGCAGAAAAAAGTAAAAAGAATGAAAAGAGTGGAGAATAGTCTCAGAGACCTCAGGGACAATATCAAATGCACTAACATTCAAATTATAGGTGTCCCAGAAGAAGAAAAGATACAGTAAATTTTTTGAAGCGATTATAGTTGAAAATTTCCCTTAGAAGGAAAAGGAAATAGTCAATCAAGCCCAAGAGGCACAAAGAGGCCCATACAGAATAAACTCAAGGAGAAATATGGCAATACACATACGAAGCAAACTAACAAAGGCTACACAGGAAAAAAGAATATTAAAAGCAGCAAGGGAGAAGCAATGAGCAACATAAAAGGGAAATCCCATATGCTTAACAGCTTTTCTTTCAGCAGAAACTCTGCAGGCCTGAGGGGAATGGCTGAATATATTTAAAGTTCTGAAAGGGAAAAGTCTACCACCAAGATTACAATACCCAGCAAGGATCTTATTCAAAATTGATGGAGAAATAAAAAGCTGTTCAGACAAGCAAAAGTTAAGACATCTTAGTACTACCAAACCAGCTATACAAGAAATGTTTAAGGGACTTATAGAGTCAAGAAATACAAGAGAAGAAAACAAGTCTACAAAATTAACCCCAAACATTTAAGAAAATGGCTGCTAGAACATGTATATCAATAATTACATTAAATGGATTAAATGCTTTGACCAAAAGAAACAGACTGGTTGAAAAGATACAAAAACCAGACCCATATAAATATTGTCTACAAGAAACCCACTTCAGACATAAAGACACATATAGACTGAAAGTGAGAGGATGGAAAAATATATTTCATGAAAATGGGAAGAAAAAGAAAGCTGGAGGAGTAATCCTTTTATCAGACAAAATAGACCTGAAACTAAGGAAGATTTCAAGAGATAAGGAAGGACACTACATAACGATCAAGGGATCAATCCAAGAGGAAGACATAACAATTGTAAATAACTGTGCACACAACATAGGAGCACCTCAATACATAATACAAACATCAACAAACACAAAAGTAGAAATTGATATTTACACAAACATAGTAGGAGGCTTTAACATCCCACTTATACCGATGGACGATCATCAAAACTGAAAATTAATAAGGAAACACGTTTTAAATGATACATTAGATGAGATGGATCTCATTGATATTTTCAGGACATTCCACGCAAATGCAGAAGAATGCACCTTCTCAAGTGCAGATGGAACATTCTCCAGGATAGACCACACCTTTGCCACAAATCAAACCTCAGTAAGCTTCAGAAAACTGTATTATCAAGCACCTTCTCAGACCAAAATGCTGTGAAACTAGATATCAATTACAAGAAAACTCTGTAAGGAACATGAACAAATGGAAATTAAACCACACGTTTCTAACTAACTAATAGGGTATTGGAGAAATCAAAAGGAAATTTTTTTTAAATCCTTGAAACAAATGACAATGAAAACACGAAAATTCAAAACCTATAGGATGATTCATCAAAAGCAATTCTAAGAGGGAAGTTTATAGCAATACAAGCTTACCTCAAGAAACAAGAAAAACATCGATTAGACAACCTAAATTGACACCTAAAACAACTGGAAAAAGAGCACACACACAAAAAAGGAAAACCCAAAATTTGCAGAAGGAAAGAAATCATAAAGATTTGAGTAGAATTATAAGAAAATGAAATAAAAGAAACAATAGTAAAGATTAATAAAACTAAAAGCTAGTTTTTTGAGAAGACAGGCAAAATTGGTGACTTTTAGCTAGAGTCACCAAGATAAAAAGAGAGAAGAAAAAAAAAAAAAGAGAGAGAAGAATAAAACTAAGAAAATTAGAAATGAAAAAGGAGAGGTTACAACTGACAATGCAGAAACACAAAAGATTATAAGAGACTATTATGAACAACTCTATGGCAATAAAACGAATAACCTGGGAGAAATGGACAGATTGTTAGAAACACTCAATCTTCAAAGACTGAACCAGGAAGAAATAGAAATTAGGAACAACCCAATTACAAGGTCTAAATCGAAGATGTGATTTAAAAAAAAAAAAAAAAAAAGTCCCAATTGTCAAAAGCCCAGGAGCAGCAGACTTCACGGGTGAGTTATATCAAACATTTAGAGATGATATAATCAAACATATACAGATGATAGAGTGAGTTCTATCAAACATTTTGTTTCCTTCTGAAACTTTCAAGAAACTGCAGAGGAAAGAACACTTCGAAACTAATTCTACAAGGCTACCATCACCCCGATGCCAAAACCAGACAAAGACAACACCAAAAAAGAAAACGACAGGCCAATATCACTGATGAACATAGATGAAAAAAGTCCTGAACAAAATTTTAGCAAACAGAACTCAACAACACGTGAAATAGCACATACACCATGATCATGTTGGGTTTATTCCAAGGATGCTAGCATTCTTCAATATATGCAAATCAATCAATACGACAAACCATATTTACCAAGTGAAAGATAAAAATCATATGATAACCGATATAGATGGAGAAAAACATTAGATTTAAAAATATAAAATAATTATATTAAAAATGAATGAAGTTTAAAAAGAAAAAAACAAAAAATGGAAAAAAAGTTGAAATGACCCAAATGCCCATCAATAGGTGATTGAATAAATAAATCATGCATTGAAATATTATTTGGCCATTAAATGAATGGAGTTCTTATACATTCTATAACAAGCTATAGTTCTGAAATGATTATGCTAATTAAAAGAAGCCAGTAACAAAAGCCTGCATACTTCATTATTCCATTCATGTGAATGCATATATCCCAGATTAGGTAATCCTCTAAAGACAGAAAATAGAGGAGTGGATGTCAGGGCACAGATGAAGTGGAAAATGGGAAATGTCTGTCAGCTGGACAGAGTTTCCCACTGGAGTAATGAAAATATTCCAGAATGAGGCAATCATTATGGTTATGCAACCTATGAAGAAATTACAAAGCAATGAATTATACAGTTTAACTGGTACATCATGGTAGATGTACAATATGTCAATAAGCTAATTTTTTAAAATTACTGAACTTAACTTCTTTGTCCAGGAAATTATCCTTCAAAAATAAAGGAGAAGTAGATATTTTCATATGAACAAAAAATTAGGGAATTTATTTTGAGCAGATGTCTGGTCTGTTGGAAAGGTTAAAAGGAGTTATTTATACAGGATAAGATGATATTGAAGAGAAACTATCAGTTAAGAGTGTTATGTTGAAGTTTGCCACAAAACAAAATTCTGGAAACAACTATCCTTCAGTGAAAAAATAAACTAAAAAAAAATAAACAAAGGCAAATTGAAATGAAATATTATTCTTATTATTAATTGGTAAAAGATAAATGATGGGCTTCTCCATCTTTACATTTCACTGATTATGAATCTTCACAGTTAAAGTGCATTTCATGTATACAAGATATATTTTGACTCAGCAGTAAAGAATCGGTCTGCAGTACAGGAGCTGTAGCAGACACGAATTCTGTCTTTGGGTCAGGAAGATCCCCTGCAGGAGAGCATAACAACCCACTCCAGTATTGTCACCTGGAAAATTCCCAAGGCAAGAGGAGACTGGTGGGCTTACAATCCACAGGGTGCAAAGAGTTGGACATGACTGAGCAACTAAACAACAACAGACACACATTCTCAACAGAAACTCTGAAGATACTAGAAATACATGAGAAAGTTCTCAGCCTAAGTAAAGCTAAACAAAAAGCCTAGACAGTAGAGCTGAATTATAAAAATTCTAGATACAAGAGCTGAATTATAAAATATTTTAGGGAATAAAATTTCTCCCAACAGTAGTGTAAACAGTGTGTTCCACACAAGGGAGAGGAGTGATTATTAATACTCACTCAATAGAACAACTTTCTAGTAGCTTTCATAAACTTACAAAATAAAAATGTCCAGAAAATATACATAGTATAAAATCTATTGATCATGTTATATCTAACTAAGATTGTAAAATTTTAAGAACTTTAAGAAAAAAAATCTGCCAAAGGCACAGTTCAAGCAGCCATAATAAATGTAATTTTATTTTGTTTTTTCCATGGTCTCAAAATAACTGAAAATGAAGAATGAATTTCACTTTAAAACATATTTTTCAAATTCAGCAATATATTTTATGTTCAAATATAAGCAGATATTGTACTTTTCAAGCTAAAAAAGTTTGTACCTTGCAGTGAATATTTTGTTTCACTGATTCAGAGGTAAATAAAAGCACATTGTGTGTCTCTACCTTGACAATCTTTGTGGTATCACTGTGTATTTAGAATCAATGGTTTAAACACGGAGTGTGTGTTATTACATTCCTTCAAGGACTGCAGGCAATGAAGGAAGTAGTCTCAAGGCCATCTATATCATTAAGGATGCTCTGTGGAATGGAGCAGTGGTAACCATGGCAGTCTGTGTTAGTGGCAACTGTTTAAAAGGGTCTTAATTAACTCCCTCATAAAAGACAATGAATTTTAAAAGATAAGTACTAAATCTGTGGTCATATAAAATCATATATATATATACACACACACAATATGTGTGTGCATATATGTATACATATGCATATACAAAATTTTGTTCCTTGTGAATAATAAAATATTAAAATGACATAAATGACAACAAACTTTTAAAACTTAAGCCAACAAAATTTGAATTTGCAGGGGAACCATATTTAATTACTGACATTATTTTAGAATACTGGAGTATGGATACCATAATAAAAACAGAACCAGCTTTTATTTAGTTTTATCCTTGTAATAAAACTCCTCGTAGGCAATGCCTCCCAGTGATGCCAGCACTGGATGTTGGCGACTCCCCCTGACCTACCTGTGGAAGGTCAATGCTCCTTTCTAAACTTCTTAGCTAAAAAGGGCTTAATCAATATCGCCTTTGTGACCTCCAAAAATGGCCATTTTTCCCTTCCTTTCTTCCCTCCTACTTCTCTCTTTTCTTTCCTTTTCTTTCTTATTACACAATTGATAAAGTTTGCTTCCCATTTATAAGTTATTACAAAATACTGGCAATATTCCCCATGTTGTACAATACATTCTTGAGCTCATCTTACACTTAACACTTTGCTCCTTCCACTCCACCACCTTTCTGTTGCCCCTTCCCCACTATCCGCTGGTAACTAGTCAATATTCTCTGTATCCGTGAGCTTCTGTTTTTGTTATATTCTCTACTTTGTGGTATTTTAAGATTCTGTGATATCATACAGTATTTGCCTTTCACAGTTTACTTAGTATTATACCTTTAATGTTGCTGCAAAAGGCATTGCTTCATTCTTTTTATGGCTGAGTAACATTCCATAGGTCTTTCTTGGTGGCTCAGTGGCAAAGAATCCGCATGTCAAGAAGGAGATGCGGGTTCAACATTTAGGTAAGGAAGATCCCTTGGAAAAGGAAATGGCAACCCACTGGAGTATTCTTGCCTGGAAAATTCCATGGGCAGAGGAGGCTGTAGGGGGTAGAGTTCATACGGTTGCCAAGAGTGGGAAATGACTTACTGACTGAACAACACGGAGTGTCCCATAGCACATATATACTACATCTTTATCCATTCATCTGTCTCTCATCTAATGGACATTTAGGTTGCTTCTATGTCTTAGTGAATGGTGTGCTTCAAGGAACAGTGGGATACATGTGTCTTTTTAATTAATGCTGTGGGTATTTTTAAAATATATATATCCAATAATGAAACTGTTAGGTCATGTGTTTTTCCATTCTTAGCTTTTTGAGAAATCTCCATACTAAAAACCAGCATTATTTCATTACTATGGACTACCTTTTAGCAAGCAAGTTTGAATTTTTGAGGCTGTTAGTTGCTGACAACTTACCTTGAGGTGTAATAAACACTACTGTGAGGTAGGTATCCTAAGGGCAACTCCTTTGATGCTTTTTTAGCAAATGGCACTGCCACCCCACACATGACATGGCTCCCTAGCTAACTTCCCTCCTCTGCATTCACACACAGAAACACAATGTCCTCTTCCTCTTCTCACATGGGAAGTGTATCTTTAGGCTCAGTTTGAACACAGTTCTGTCCCATACTTTCTGGTTAACTGGATCTTCTAGTCCCATCTCCAATTCCACAGGACCCATCTCCCTCCCGCTTCACACACTTATCCCTTCCCTGCTCTCTCTGCTCCACACTATCTATCAGAGAGTTCATCAGAGCTCTGATCAGAGAGCTGACTTCACATTAGGTTGATTTGATTTAATGTTCATTATTAATATATATTTCATATATACTATTAATAAATTCATATATTATAATTATATAATATAATATGTGTAATATAAAATATAACAATAATATAACAATATATACTATATATTATAGTATTCATATAACATAATATTCATATAATATAATATATTCATATATCATAATATATTATATAATATCCCTATATATTATTGATACATATAATATATTATTGACATATTTCACATATTAATATATGCTGTTGGTAGAAGATTAAATGTCTGTTCTTATGGTCATTTCTCAGCGGTGAGATCCCAGAAGAATTCTGAGGTCTCTAACCATCTTCTGAAGTCACTGGCTGCCCACATGTCCAGCTGGAAAGGCAGGGGTCTCCATGATCTCTGGGGCTTCTTCTGGTTTGTTCTGAGTCAACTCTTCATTCACCTGGAACACTGGCTACAGAGCTTTGGGCCTCTAATTTTCTTAGAGGTGGAAGCTTTTTGAGAAGCTTTCTTGGTCAGCTTTGCTTGAATGTGTTTATTGACCTCACGGTTACCCTGGCCACCTGGAGAAAAAAAGAGGGAGAACAAAGAATGGCATTGGTATGGGAAAGAGGGCAATTTGTTGGTATTGATGGCTTCAGGAGAAGGCATGTGGGCCAAGAGGGGGCATGTGCAAGACAAGGACAGGGTAGAGTGTCTTATGGGGTGGTGTCAATGGGCAAGTGGAGCTTGGGTGGGCTCTCTCACCTAGACACTTCTTTTGGACCTCTGCTGATAGGAGGTCTTCATTTTTTTTGTCTTGGATATAAGGAGTTGGCTATTCCATAACTGTACTAGAGCCTTTTGGCTTCCAAGTTACCTGAGTCATTTTGAAGTCTCCCAGTGGTCTGTTCCAGGGCCCTTGAACACTCCTATATATAGGAGACCACACCCTTATGATTATGAGGTCAGGAAGTCACTTCCTAAGGCAATGAAGGCCCTGGGTGAATCTTGGTATCAAAAAGCCTCATCCTGATTTGAACGCTGAGCAAACTCCACAAAACAACTTCTGATCACCAGCAAAGGACATCAGACACCCCGAAAAGCAACCCATTGTCTTTGAAAGGAGCACGACTGAACAAGTGAACCTAAACAAGAGACCACCTCTGTCCGTGTGTGTCAGGACAGAAATTAGACACTGAAGAGACCTGCAAACAGAAACCAAAGAAACAAAGGGAACCGCTTCAGAAGTGACCGGTGCAACAGATTAAAATCCCTTTAGTTAACGTCAACTACACTGGAAGGGGCCTATAGATAGCAAGAAGTGTAAGATTGAACAAGGAGCTATCTGAAACTGAATCGAACCCATGCTGCCTGCAACAGCTCCAGAGAAATTCCTAGATATATTTTTACTACTATTTTTTTTTAATTTTTAATTAAAAAAGTTCTTTTTCTCTTTCTTTTTTCACTTTTACTTTTTTTTTTAAGTCCTCTGTTACTCCTTAATTTTCATTTTTATAACCCACTATAACCTGGCCAAAAAAAGAAAAAAAAAAAGGACCCTACTTTTAAAGCAAACTCCATATATATTTCTTGTTTTTGCATTTTTGTGGTTTTTTAATATCGTATTTTTAAGAGTCTAACCTCTACTCTAGATTTTTAATCTTTGTTTTTCAGTATTTGATATCAATTTTGAACTTTTAAGAATCCAACCTTCAGTACCCATTTTTACTCAGGAGTGTGATTACTGGTTTGATCACACTCTCCCCCTTTTGACTCTCCTTTTTCTCCCCCAGATCACCTCTATTTCCTCCCTCCCCCTTCTCTTCTCAATCCAATTCTGTGAATCTCTGTGGGTATTCTGGGCTGTGGAGAACACTTAGGGAACAGAGTACAACCTAGATCTGTCTCTCTTCTCTTGAATCCCCCTTTTTCTCCTCCTGCTCACCTCTATCTCCTTCCTCACTCTCCTCTTCTTCATGTAACTCTGTGAACCTCTCTGGATGTCCCTCACTGTGGATAATCCTTTCACCATTAACCTAGAAGTTTTATTATCAGTGCTGTATAGTTGGAGAAGTCTTGAGACTACTGGAAGAATAAGACTGAAACCCAGAGGCAAGAGGCTTAACCCCAAAACCTGAGAACTCCTGACTACAGGGAACATTAATTAATAAGAGATCATTCAAAAGCCTCCATACCTACACCGAAACCAACCACCACCCAAGAGCCAATAAATTCCAGAGCAACACATACCATGCAAATTCTCCAGCGATGCAGGAATATAGCCCTGAGTGTCAATATACAGGCTGCCCAAAGTCACACCAAACCCATAGACCCATCTCAAAACTCACTACTGGACACTCCAGTGCACTCCGGAGAGAAGAAATCCAACTCCACCCACAAGAACACCAACACAAGCTTCTCTAACCAGCAAACCTCGACAAGCCAAACATCCAGCCCCAAGCACTGGGAGAAACCTCCACAATAAAAAGGATCCACAGACTACCAGAATACAAAAAGGCCACCCCAAACCCAGAAATCTAAATAAGATGAAAAGGCAGAGAAATACCCAGCAGGTAAAGGAACATGAAAAATGCCCACCAAGCCAAACAAAAGAGGAGGAGATAGGGAATCTACCTGAAAAAGAATTTAGAATAATGATAATAAAAATGATCCAAAATCTTGAAAACAAAATGGAGTTACAGATAAATAACCTGGAGACAAGGATTGAGAAGATGTAAGAAATGTTTAACAAGGACCTAGAAGAAATAAAAAAAAAGAGTCAATTAAAAATGAATAATGCAATAAATGAGATCAAAAACACTCTGGAGGGAACCAACAGTAGAATAACGGAGGCAGAAGATAGGATAAGTGAGGTAGAAGATAAAATGGTGGAAATAAATGAAGCAGAGAGGAAAAAAGAAAAAAGAATCAAAAGAAATGAAGACAACCTCAGGGACCTCTGAGACAATGTGAAACACCCCAACATTCGAATCATAGGAGTCCCAGAAGAAGAAGACAAAAAGAGAGCCCATGAGAAGATACTCAAGGAGATAATAGCTGAAAACTTTCTCAAAATGGGGAAGGAAATAGCCGCCCAAGTCCAAGAAACCCAGAGAGTCCCAAACAGGATTAACCCAAGGTGAAACACCCCAAGACACATATTAGTCAAATTAACAAAGATCAAACACAAAGAACAAATATTAAAAGCAGCAAGGGAGAAACAACAAATAACACACAAGGGGATTCCCATAAGGATAACAGCTGATCTTTCAATAGAAACTCTTCAGACCAGAAGGGAATGGCAAGACATACTTAAAGTTATGAAAGAGAATAACCTACTGTTATTCTCAGATTACTGTACCCAGGAAGGATTTCATTCAGATATGAAGGAGAATTTAAAAGCTTTACAGACAAGCAAAAGCCGGGAGAATTGAGCACCACCAAACCAACCCTTCAACAAATGCGAAAGGATCTTCTCTAGACAGGAACCACAGAAAGGTTGTATGAACGTGAATCCAAACAACAAAGCAAATGGCAACGGGACCATTCTTATCAATAATTACCTCAAATGTAAATGGGTTGAATGCCCCAACCAAAAGACAAAGACTGGTTGAAAGGATACAAAAGCAAGACCCCTATATATGCTGTCTACAAGAGACCCACCTCAAAGCTAGGGACACATACAGACTGAAAGTGAAGGGCTGGAAAAAAATATTCCACGCAAACGGGAACCAAAAAAAGCAGGAGTCGCAATACTCATATCAGATAAAGTTGACTTTAAAATAAAGGCTGTGAAGAGACAAAGAAGAACACTACATAATGATCAAAGGATCAATCCAAGAAGAAGATATAACAATTATAAATATATATGCACCCAACATAGGAGCACCACAATATGTAAGGCAAATGCTAACAAGAATGAAGGGGGAAATTAACAATAACACAATAATAGTGGGAGACCTTAATGCCCCACTCACACCTATGGACAGATCAACTAAACAGAAAATTAACAAGGAAACACAAACTTTAAATGACACAATGGTCCAGCTAGACCTAATTGATATCTATAGGACATTTCACCCCAAAACAATCAATTTCACCTTTTTCTCCAGTGTGCATGGAACCTTCTCCAGAATAGATCACATCCTGGGCCATAAATCTAGCCTTGGTAAATTCAAAAAAATTGAAATCATTCCAGTTTTCTTTTCTGACCAAAATGCTGTAAGATTAGATCTTAATTACATGAAAAAAAACTATTAAAAATTCCAACAGATGGAGGCTAAATAACACGCTTCTGAATAACCAACAAATCATAGAAGAAATCAAACAGGAAATCAAAATATGCATAGAAACAAAAGAAAATGAAAACACAACAACCCAAAACCTATGGTGCACTGTAAAAGCAGTGCTAAGGGGAAGGTTCATAGCAATACAGGCTTACCTCAAGAAACAAGAAAAAAGTCAAATAAATAACCTCACTCTACACCTATAGCAACTAGAGAAGGAAGAAATGAAGAACCCCAGGGTTAGTAGAAGGAAAGAAATCTTAAAAATTAGGGCAGAAATAAATGCAAAAGAACAAAACAGACCACAGCAAAAATCAACAAAGCTAAAAGTTGGTTTTTTGAAAAGGTAAATAAAGTTGACAAGCCGTTAGCCAGACTCATCAAGAAACAAAGGGAGAAGAACCAAATCAACAAAATTAGAAATGAAAATGGAGAGATCACAACAGACAACTCTGAAATACAAAGGATCATAAGAGACTACTACCAGCAGCTCTATGCCAATAAAATGGACAATTTGGAAGAAATGGACAAATTCTTCAAAAAAGTATAACTTTCCAAAACTGAATCAGGAAGAAATAGAAGATCTTAACAGACCCATCACAAGCACGGAAATCGAAACTGTAATCAGAAATCTTCCAGCAAACAAAAGCCCAGGACCAGAGGGCATCACAGCTGAATTCTACCAAAAATTTAGAGAAGAGCTAACATGTATCTTACTCAAACTCTTCCAGAAAATTGCAGAAGAAGGCAAACTTCCAAACTCATTCTATGAGGCCACCATCACCCTAATACCAAAACCAGACAAGGATGCCAAAAAAAAAAAAAAAAAAAAAAAAAAGAAAGAAAGAAAGAAAAGAAAAAAGAAAATTACAGGCCAATATCACTGATGAACATAGATGCAAAAATCCTTAACAAAATTCTAGTAAGCAGAATCCAACAACGTATGGAAAAGATCATACATCATGGCCAAGTGAGCTTTATCCCAGGAATGCAAGGATTCTTTAATATCCACAAATCAATCAATGCAATACGCCACATTAACAAATTGAAAGATAAAAACCGTATGATTATCTCAATAGATGCAGAAAAGGTTTTGACAAAATTCAACATCCATTTATGATAAAAAAAAAAAAAAAACTCTCCAGAAAGCAGGCATAGAAGGAACATACCTCAACGTAATAAAAGCTATATATGACAAACCCACAGCAAGCATTATCCTCAATGGTGAAAAATTGAAAGCATTTCCCTTAAAGTCAGGAACAAGACAAAGATGTCCACTCTCACCACTACTATTCAACATAGTTTTGGAAGTGTTGGCCACAGCAATCAGAGCAGGAAAAGAAGTAAAAGGAATCCAGATAGGAAAAGAAGAAGTGAAACTCTCATTCTTTGCAGACGACATGATCCTCTACATAGAAAACCCTAAAGACTCTACCAGAAAATTACTACAGCTAATCAATGAATACAGTAATGTTGCAGGATATAAAATTAACACACAGAAATCCCTTGCATTCCTATATGCTAACAATGAGAAAACAGAAAGAGAAATTAGGGAAACAATGCCATTCACCATTGCAAAAAAAGAATAAAATACTTAGGAGTGTATCTACCTAAAGAAACGAAAGACCTATATATAGAAAACTGTAAAACACTGATGAAAGACATCAAAGTGGACACAAATAGATGGAGAAATATACCGTGCTCATGGATTGGAAGACTCAATATTGTGAAAATGGCTATACTACCCAAAGCAATCTATAGATTCAGTGCAATCCCTATCACGTTACCAACAGTATTTTTCACAGAACTAGAACAAATAATTTCATAATTTGTATGGAAATACAAAAAACCTCGAATAGCCATAGCAATCTTGAGAAAGAAGAATGGAACTGCAAGAATCAACCTGCCTGACTTCAGACTCTACTACAAAGCCACAGTCATCAAGACAGTATGGTACTGGCACAAAGACAGAAATATAGATCAATGGAACAGAATAGACAGCCCAGAGATAAATCCACATACCTATGGACACCTTATCATCGACAAAGTAGGCAAGGATATACAATGGAAAAAAGACAACCTCTTTAACAAGTGGTGCTGGGAAAACTGGTCAACCACTTGTAAAAGAATGAAACTAGAACACCTCCTAACACCATACAAAAAAATAAACTCAAAATGGATTAAAGATCTAAATATAAGACCAGAAACTATAAAACTCCTAGAGGAGAACATAGGCAAAACACTCTCCGACATAAATCACAGCAGGATCCTCTACGACCCACCTCCCAGAATATTGGAAATAAAAGCAAAAAGAAACAAATGGGACCTATTGAAACTTAAAAGCTTTTGCACAACAAAGGAAACTATAAGCAAGGTGAAAAGACAGCCCTCAGATTGGGAGAAAATAATAGCGAACGAAGCAACAGACCAAGGATTAATCTCAAAAATATACAAGCAACTCCTGCAGCTCAATTCCAGAAAAATAAATGACCCAATCAAAAAATGGGCCAGAGAACTAAACAGACATTTCTCCAAAGAAGACATACAGATGGCTAACAAACACATGAGAAGATGCTCAACATCACTCATTATCAGAGAAATGCAAATCAAAACCACAACGAGGTACCACTACACGCCAGTCAGGATGGCTGCTATCCGAAAGTCTACAAGCAATAAATGCTGGGGAGGGTGTGGAGAAAAGGGAACCCTCTTACACTGTTGGTGGGAATGCAAACTAGTCCAGCCGCTATGGAGAACAGTGTGGAGATTCCTTAAAAAACTGGAGATAAAACTGCCATATGACCCAGCAATCCCACTCCTGGGCAGACGCACAGAGAAACTAGATCTGAAAGAGACACGTGTACCCCAATGTTCACCACAGCACTGTTTATTATAGCCAGGACATGGAAGCAACCTAGATGCCCATCAGCAGAGGAATGGATAAGGAAGCTGTGGTACAGATACACCATGGAATATTACTCAGCCATTAGAAAGAATTCATTTGAATCAGTTCTAATGAGATGGATGAAACTGGAGCCCATTATATAGAGTGAAGTACGCCAGAAAGATAAAAACCAATACAGTATACTAACACATATATATGGAAATTAGAAAGGTGGTAACAATAACCCTATATGCAAAACAGAAAAAGAGACACAGATGTACAGAACAGACTTTCGGACTCAGTGGGAGAAGGCGAGGATGGGATGTTCAGAGAGAATAGCATTGAAGCAAGTGTACTATCAAGGGTGAAACAGACCACCAGCCCAGGTTGGATGCATGAGACAAGTGTTCAGGGCTGGTGCACTGTGACGACCCAGAGGGATGGGATGGGGAGGGAGGTGGGAGGGGGTATCACGATGGGGAACACATGTAAATCCATGGCTGATTCATGTCAATATATGGCAAAAACCACTAAAATATTGTAAAGTAATTAGCCTCCAACTAATAGAAATCAATGGGGGAAAAAAATGCCTCATCCTGACACCTCTAAGGGCAAATTGGGAGCAACTCAGGTGATTTGGTGGGAGAAATGAGAAATTTTTAATGCTCCTAAAGAGCCCTCCAATCTCACCTGCCAAGCTCTTCTCTCTAAGTCAACACAGATGGGTCACATGTCAGGGAGAGTGTGTCTCCTCCAAACATTGCCTCACAGCCAGTTTTCAGCCTTTCATTCTGTTCTCTCTCATGTTTAACCATTATCTAGATTTTATTATCTTGCCTAAAGTCTCTCCATGGTAATTAGGCTGTGGAAATGCGAATAATTTCACTTTCCTCCTACAAGTGGTCCTAAAGCACCTTGAAGTCCATTTAATTCTGAACCACTTACCAGCAACCTTTTCCATCCCACCTCTCTTTCTCAGTGTTCACCTAGCTCTCCTCGGTTTTCTAGTTTCCAGTCTGAAACCCCTATCTTTAGGCTGTGAGACTTCACTGATTAAACTTGCTCTTGTTCCATTTGGAGCGGTCTTGTTTCAGGTCTAGGACTCATGTTCACCTCACTAGGTATAATACCCAGGCTTGGGTTTTAACAGGTTGATGGGGATGAGGCAGATAAATGCATCCTACAGGATGTGCTGGATGATCCCAAGAAGGAAATGATAAACAGCAACTGATTAGTATTCCCAGGAAGGGGTGGAGCTTGCCCAGTGGTTTGTGAGCCTCGTGTGCAAAGGTCTTCTCAACATGTGCCCTCAAAAATATCTTTTCTCATCCTGTTTTCCTGCAGTCATCTCCTTTGGACTTTACCTCACAGTCAAGATCACGGTGGAATTCATTTCCATTAAGAGCTACCACAAGCTTCCAGCCTCTTGGAGGAAACACTGAGTAATCATGCCTACCCATCTAGTTCCCTAGGTCTCTCATTGAGGTTGTTGGCTCTGGAGGATACGGGCATGCACTGTGTGCTTTACTGCAGTCCTTGGGTCCCTATTGTCCAACAGGGTCATCTGGCCTGACATGTGCTCCTGGGAGACACTGTTTGTTGGCTTAGTGGGACTTCCTGTGGTTTCTGTGAAGTGCTCACTTCCTGGTGTCAACTGGTTCCTTATTCACCCAGGACACATCACACTGCTCAAAATTTTAAGAGGTAGAACAAAGCACCATTAACAAACCCATAATACATCCCAATATTTTTATAACAAAGAACCTAAACCTTGATTTAAAAAAAAAAAAAAATGTAAAGACATGACCAGCAGTTTCTAAGAAAGTTATAACACTGACATTTAATTTTATTAAGAGATGTTTAAAAGGCATGAGAGGCAATTGACAAGAAAGATACGGAACTAGCCGTTAACCACATTAAAAAGATATTTAATCTCACTAAGGTAAGAAATGTACTTGGATGCAAGCTCAAAAATGACAGAATGATCTCTGTTCATATCCAAGGCAAACCACTCAATATGACAGTTTTCCAAGTTTATGCCATGACCAATCATGTGAAAGACTTTGAACGGTACTCTGAGGACCTACAAGACCTTCTAGAACTAACACCCAAAAAAGAAATCCTTTTAATTATAGGGGACTGGAATGCAAAAGTAGGAAGTCAATAAACACCTGGACTAACAGGCAAATTTGACCTTTGAGTACAGAATGAAGCAGGGCAAAGGCTAATAGAGTTCTGCTAAAAGAATGCACTGGTCATAGCAAACACCCTTTTCCAACAACACAAAAGAAGACTCTACACATGGACATCACCAGAGGTTAACACCAAAATCTGATTATATTCTTTGCAGCCAATGATGGAGAAGCTCTATACAGTCAGCAAAAACAATACTGGGAGTGGACTGTGGATCAGATCATGTACTCCTTATTGCCAAATTCAGATTTAAATTGGAGAAAGTGGGGAAAACCACTAGGCCATTCAGGTATGATCTAAATCAAATCCCCTATGACTATACAGAGGAAGTGAGAAATAGATTTAAGGGACTAGATCTGATAGATAGAGTGCCTGATGAACTATGGATGGAGATTCGTGACATTGTACAGGAGACAGGAATCAAGATCATCCCCAAGAAAAAGAAATGGAAAAAAAGCAAAATGGCTGTCTGAGGAGGTCTTACAAATAGCTGTGAAAAGAAGAGAGGTGAAAGGCAAGGGAGAAAAGGAAAAATATACCCATTTGAGTGCAGAGTTCAAAAGAATAGCAAGGAGAGATAAGAAAGCCTTCCTCAGCGATCAGTGCAAAAAAAAAAAAAAAAAAGAGGAAAACAATAGAATGGGAAAGACGAGAGATATTCTCAAGAAAATTAAAAATACCAAGGGAATATTTCATTCAAAGATGGGCTCAATAAAGGACAGGAATGGTATGGACCTAAGAGAAGCAGAAGATATTAAGAAGAGGGGGCAAGAATACACAGGAGAACATACAGAAAAGATCTCCATGACCCAGATAATCATGAAGGTGTGATCACTCACACTCACCTAGAGTCGGACACCCTGGAATGTGAAGTCAAGTGGGCCTTAGGAAGCATCATTATGAACAAATCTAGTAGTGGTGATGGAATTCCAGTTGAGCTATTTCAAATTCTAAAAGATGAGGCTGTGAAAGTGCCTGCACTCAGTATGCCAGCAAATTTGGAAACCTCAGCAGTGGCCACAGAACTGGAAAAGGTCAGTTTTCATTCCAATCCCAAAGAAAGGCAATCCCAAAGAGTGCTCAAACTACCGCACAACTGTACTCATCTTACAAACTACTAAAGTAATGCTCAAAATTCTCCAAGCCAGGCTTCAGCAATACATGAGCCATGAACTTCCAGACGTACAAGCTGGTTTTAGAAAAGGCAGAAGAACCAGAGATCAAATTGCCATCATCCACTGGGTATTCAAAAAAGCAAGAGAGCTTGAGGAAAACATCTATTTCTGCTTTATTGACTATGCCAAAGCCTTTGACTGTGTGGATCACAATAAACTGTGCAAAATTCTGAAAGAGATGGGAATACCAGACCATCTGACCTGCCTCTTGAGAAACCTGTATGCAGGTCAGGAAGCAACACTTAGAATTGGACATGGAACAACAGACTGGTTCCAAATAGGAAAAGGAGTACGTCAAGGTTGTGTATTGTCACCCTGCTTATTTAAGTTATATGCAGAGCACATCATGGGAAACGCTGGGCTGGGAGAAGCACACGCTGGAATCAAGATTGCCGGGAGAAATATCAATAACCTCGGATATGCAGATGACAACACCCTTATGGCAGAGAGTGAAGAGGAACTAAAAAGCCTCTTGATGAAAGCCAAAGAGGAGAGTGGAAAAGTTGGCTTAAAGCTCAACATTCAGAAAACTAAGATCATGGCATATGGTCCCATCACTTCGTGGTAAATAGATGGGGAAACAGTGGCTGACTTTATTTTTCTGGGCTCCAAAATCGCTGCAGATGGTGATTGCAGCCATGAAATTAAAAGACACTTACTCCTTGGAAGGAAAGTTGTGACCAACCTAGATAGCATATTAAAAAGCAGAGACATTACTTTGCCAACAAAGGCAAGGCTATGGTTTTTCCCGTAGTCATGTATGGATGTGAGAGTTGGTCTCGAAGAAAGCTGAGCACCAAAGAATTGCTGCTTTTGAACTGTGGTGTTGGAGAAGACTCTTGAGAGTCCCTTAGACTGCAAGGAGATCCAACCAGTCCACCCTAAAGGAAATCAGTCCTGGGTGTTCATTGGAAGGACTGATGCTGAAGCTGAAACTCCAATACTTTGGCCACCTCATGCAAAGAGTTGACTCATTGGAAAAGACCCTGATGCTGGGAGAGATTGGGGGCAGGAGGAGAAGGGGACGACAGAGGATGAGATGGCTGGATGGCATCACCGACTCGGTGGACATTAGTGTGAATAATCTCAGGGAGTTGGCGATGGACAGTTTGGCCTGGGGTGCTGCAATTCCTGGGGTCACAAAGAGTCAGACATGGCTGAGTGGCTAAAGTGAACCGAACTGAACTGAGCATCTCTTCCTGAGTTGGGAAGATCTGCTAGAGGAGGGCATGACAACTCACACCAGTATTCCTTCTTGGAGAACCCCTGTGGCCATAGGAGCCTGGTGGGCTTACATCCTTGGGGTTACAAAGGGCTGATCAGAATTGAGTGACTGAGTACACTCGGTATAAAACCTCTTAGTAAACTAGAAATAGAAAAGTTCCTCAAACTGATGAAGGTAATAAACTGTATAACTGACACCACACTTTATGGTAGAAGACTGAGAGTTCTTTACTTCTAAGATCAGAATCAACAAAAAGATGTCCACTCTCATTACAATGAATTTCTGTCCATGAAGTCATATTAGAAAATGATTATGTATTTATCCAGTTTGGAGGAGAAGAATTAAACTGTTTTTATTTGTAGGCAACATCTATTTAGAATACCAATGAAATCTACAGCAACAACAAAATTGCTTAAACTAAGAAGTAATTTAATTAATGTTACAAGATATACAGTTGATAAGTAAAATTCAATTAATTGTTTTTCTATATAGTAAGTTAGACAATTGAAAATTAAAATAAAAAATAACAGTAATGTTGACATATGTAAAACTTAAGAGTTTAAGAGTTTTAGGAGAAAATATATGAAATGTAACAATGCAAAAAAATGGAAAAAATTTGCACAGGAAATTCACCAGATGAATGGCAACTAAGCATGCACAGCACACCATAATGATGGCTCAAATGAGAGAACACACAAGAAGATGTGTGATAAGTATGTGAACAAATGTGAGATTTCATGCACTGCTCTTGGGAATACGATGGAAAACACGTTGGAAGTAGCTTAAAAAGTTAAACATTTGGTTACCATATGACCCACAATCCCACTTCTAGGTTTATGCCAACGAAAATGAAAAAGAAAAAAGGAAAGAAAGAAAAAAAAAAGAAAGCTCACCCAAAGACTTGCACATGAATGTTCATAGCAATCTTATTTCTAATAGTCAAAAAGTTGAGATGAACAAGATGGTGGAGGTGGAGATGGATGGGGAATACATCTCTCTCCAAGGATGCATCAGGAATACACCTTCAGGCACAGAAGTGCTTGCAGAACACCAACTGAGAGCAGACAGGACTGCCTGAACAGAGGAAATTAATACATGGAACCACAAGAAATCAGTAGGATGAAGGAACTGGGGGGAGAATATGAGTGTCAGTAGGACTGGACCCACCCTCTGTGGCTGGGAGACCTGAAGTATGTATCCAGTCTCCACATGGGAGCAACTATCTGGATCAGAGGAGAAACATGTAATGCTGAGAGTGAAACAGCTGATCTGTGGCAGCCTAAATGGAATGAGATTCAGACAGTCCTTTCCACAGCCATACACACCCCAGAGAGGGATGCAGGTCCCGTATAAGGCACAGCAGCTGGCAGAAGGTTCATAGAGATTGTGGAGCAATCCCTTGCCATGGTCCGCTGTTTACTGGGGAGAGACAAATTGATGGAATCTAAGAATGAAGAGATTGTGGTGGCAAATGGCTGTGGAGGTAAGCCAGGCAGCCATGGAAGGAAGGTGATACTGCTGAGTCACGTGTAGGGGGTGGAGCCATCACCATAGCCTCTCTCTCCCCACACGCCAGCATTGACAGCTGAACAATAGAGTGGTTGGACCATCAAGCACCTGAATCACTGAACTGCAGAGTGTAAGACCCCGCCCAGGGTGCTCCTTTAAGTGCCTGATGTGCTGAAGTACAGAGTAGGACCCCAGCCTGGTGGGGAGGGGGGGCTTTATGTGCCTCACATGCTCAACAAGAGAGGAGGACCCCAGAAAAGGAAGCCCTCTAAATGCCTGAATGTGGGGAGCTACAGAGAAAGACTAACCGAAGAGGCCTTCTGATCACCAACTACAAGAGGCTCAAGGAAAGATTCTGATAGGGCCATAACCCCTGTGGCAGAGGCAGTCCAAGTCCCTGCACACTTGGCGCTGCCAGGGCGCCTGCAAGCCAAGCAACTGTGCCACCTTCATGCTGAACTCTCACTGAAGCAGAGCTGCCACAGGTTAAAAGACTTGTGCCTTTGCACTCAGGGTCCCTTCGAAAGTGTCAGACTCTTTACCCTGTAGACTGTGGCCTGCCAGGATTCTCTGTCAGGAACTGAGGGTACTCCAGGCAATGATACGGGAGCATACTGGTCAATCCTGATTGCCATACCCTTCTAGAACACTATATTTCCTGCTGCCCTAATCGCCACACCCCTGGGCACCTGGTGCTACCCGAATGCCTATGACTCAAGCAGCAGCAGCAGCATTCTGGAGTACAGAACGAAGCACACCTGGCCCTCACAGGGGCAAACCCAATTCCTGCCGGGCAGCCTCAGGAACAAACCCCAGTGGACGAATCACATGCAGAGATGGAAATAAAACCACAGTGGAAACCCAGGGGTAGTGTGGCTAAGGAAGAAAATGCAAAGCCTTCCTACCAGCATAAAAGCTGCAGATTAAATCCACATGATCAAATAGGCAGACTCTGTGTCTATGGAATATATAAAAGGTCATTGAGAGCTCCCACAAAAGAAATTGCACTAGTTTTGATAGCTGTGGACATTGGAGGCAAGAACACATAGGAGTAGGACCAGATTAGAATGCAAGCTGCCCCCACAGAAGGTCCAGAGATCAGCACAGTGAAGGAGCGTATTCTAGGGAATTGAGGTGGACTGTGACTTCCAGGGAGGGGAGGAACTCTGGCAGCAGTGACTCAAGGTAAACATATATTGTTCTTCTGTTTTTACTTGCTCTGTAGATTCTTTTGTATTTTTTTCTTTTCTTTCATTTTGCCCGTCTGTTGTAGTTGCTGATTTTGTTGGCACTATGAAATCAAATGAAGCTTTTGAGCTTTTTTTCTTCATTTCCTCAGTCACATTTTTATGACTGTTATAAACCTCTGCTTCTACATTGGGCTGTTGCAGTTCTGTGGAGTTTTCCTTTTATTTATCTTTTATATTTTTCTAATTTTAATTTTTAAAATCTATTGTCTCTTCTACATTTATCCTTTGTTTGCTTTTCCTACTCTTCTTTTCCTCTTTCAGCTAATGTTTAACGTATATAAATCTTCTTTATCTGCGTAGCTTACATTGGACATGGCGTAGCTCCTCTCGGCCACAGCCACTGACCTGTGATGGCACACAAGCTCGGTGCTTGTGGTGGTGTACAATGTAAGGAGCAGTGGCTGTGCTTTCCTGGAGCAGCCGTGAAGAGATACTTCACATCAAAGGTAAGAGAAACCCCAGTAAGAGGGTAGGCACTGAAAGAGGGCATCAGAGGGCAGACAGACTGAAACCACAATCACAGACAACTAGCCAGTCTGATCGGAGAAGGCAATGGCAACTCACTCCAGTACTCTCGCCTGGAGAATCCCATGGAGGGAGGAGCCAGGTGGGCTGCAGTCCATGGGGTCGCTAAGAGTCAGACACGACTGAGCGACTTCACTTTCACTTTTCACTTTCATGCATTGGAGAAGGAAATGGCAACCCACTCCAGTGTTCTTGCCTGGAGAATCCCAGGGACAGCGGAGCCCGGTGGGCTGCCATCTATGGGGTCGCACAGAGTCGGACACGACTGAAGTGACTTAGCAGCAGCAGCAGCCAGTCTGATCACACGGACCACAGCCTTGTCTAATTCAATGAAAATAAGTTATGCCTTGTGAGGCCACCCAAGACGGACAGACAGGTCGTGGCAGAGAGGTCTGACCGAATGTGGTCCACTGGAGAAGGGAATAGCAAACCACTTCAGTATTCTTGCCTTGAGAACCCCATAAACAGTATGAAAAGGCAAAAAGATAGGACCCTGAAAGATGAACTGCCCAGGTCAGTAGGTGCACAATATACTAATGGACATGAGTGGAGAAATAACTCCAGAAAGAATGAAGGGATGGAGCCAAAGCAAAAACAACATCCAATTACGGATGGGACTGGTGATAATAAGATAATAAGAGCACTTATTACAAAAGAGCAGAAGTCTATTCAGTCGTATGAGTTAGCTCAAGCGTTTTCTATTTGGGGAAATGCAAGCGGTCTCTGCTATATTAACACATCTCGTTTCAAGCTCAACGTGGTGTTCTCCAAGAATCTATTCCTCTTTACTGGAATCTGTCACAGCGTCCCTCACATTGTTGAGTACCAGGAAGTCAGTTTGTTTGGACTACACTTGCTCTGTAGGGTGGAAGAGACTGTGCTTGCAGGATAGGCCAGTAGCGTCAGAGGCCAGGAAAGTGGTGTTAACACCCGTGACACCGGCTGGGTTGCCATTTTGCTGCCGCTAAGAGTGGCCATGTGCCGATCTCTCCCGAGTTCTCAATTCGGAATGTGTAACTTAGTTCTTGGCAGCCTCCGAGGGTTACCTGGCAGCAGCAGTGGCAACGTAAGTTGCTTGGAAACAGTGAACCTGTTGTTACAGCTATGCCCAAGAATAAAAGTAATGACTGGTTTTCCCGGGACACCGATTTGCTCAGCCACTGGCAGTGGTAGCTCCTCCTTCTGGTGATTGACTGATGTCTTTGAGTGGCACTACACAGCCCACATGAGAGCAAGAAACTGCTCCTGCTTCCTCCCATTCTATTCACAGTTAGTTCAGTTCGGCTGTTCAGTCCCGTCCGACTTTTTGCGACCCCATGAATCACAGCACACTAGGCCTCCCTGTCCATCGCCAACTCCTGGCGTTTACTCAAACACATGTTCATTGAATTGATGATGCCATCAAGGCATCTCATTATCTTCAGCAGTTATATCCACCATTTTATCTTTCAGGTCACTGATTCATTCTTCTGCTTCAGATATTCTGCTATTGATTCCTTTTAGAGTGTTTTTTATTTCAGTAATTGTGTTGTTGTCTCCGTGTGCTTATTCTTTAATTTGTCTAGGTCTTTTTTCATTGATTCTTGCATTTTCTTCATTTTGTTTTCAAGGTTACTGATCATCTTTACTATCATTTTTCTGAATTATTTTTCCAGATAGTTTGCATATACCCTCTTCACTTACTTGGACTTCTCTGTTTCTAGCTTGTTCCTTCATTTATACAATACCTCTGTGCCTTTTCATTATTTTTTTAACTTACGGTGCTTGAAGTCTCTTTTTCCCAAGGCTTCAAGGTTGAATTGTTTATTCCTTTTGGTTTCTGCCCTCTTAAGGTTGGAACAGAGGTTTGTGTATGGTTCTTATAGGGTGAGATTAGTGCTGAGTTTTGGTTTGTTTGTTTCTTTTTCCTCTAATGGGCAAGGCTGTGTCAAGTGGTAATCCTGTCTGTTGAAGATTGCATTTTTATTTTTGTTTTGTTTGTTTTTCTGGATGTGGTGTCCTGCACGGGATGCTACTGGTGGTTGTGTGATTCCAGGTCTTCAGGTTGTTTCCTTTGTGTGAGTTCTCACTATTTGGGAGTCCCTAGGGTTAGTTCACTGGTAGTCTAGGGTCTTGGAGTCAGTGCTCTCACTCCAAAGGCACAGGGCTTGATCTCCACAAGTGGTTTGTAATGACATTAAGTGAGATTATAAGAAATATCCTAAAACGAGAAACCAAAGCTGAAGCCCGGACAAATGGCAGTTATAAAATCAGGCAAATAATAATGAAAATAATGGAATATACACATATACATATATACCCATGAGCAAAGTGAAAAGAGTCCAACAAAAATAAAGTACAGAAGATCAAACTGTGAACAAAGCAAATCAAAAATTATATTTACCAGCTAAGAGCAAAACTAACTATAGCACAAACTGGGGAAAAAAGAAAGAAAGAAAGAAAGAAAGTAAAACGTTATGCCAAGTGGGGAATAAAGCAATGAAAATAAAACTAACAAATATGTTGAGAGGAAAGGAAAGAAAGCAAAGAAAGAAAGAATAGATATGCAAAGGTAAAAGAGGTAGATGAAGATTTATGTACATTAAATATTAGTCACAAGAGGAAGAATACAGGAAAGGCAAACAAAGGAATAAGTGCAGAAAATATATAATAGGTTTAAAAAACATCTTAAGTTAAAAGTATAAAAAGAGAATAAAAAAACAAAGACAATATACAGAAGAAGATATTAAAAACAAAAACAAACAAACAAAAAAAAAACCTCCACAGAGCAGCAAAAGCCCAACATAGAGGCAGAGGTTTATAACAACAATTTGAAAAGTGACTGAATATACACACGTATGTATCCACCCCTAAGGAATATCAAAACAGTCTAAGAAAAATAAAGTACATTAAATTAACCTGGCAAACAAAGGAAACCAAAAGTATCTCTACAAGAACAAAACTAGCTAAAGCACAAAATGGAAAACAAAACTAGAGCAAGGTTCTAGTTGGGGAATAAAGCAATTAAAATTAAAAAAGAGCAAATATGTCGAGAGGAAAGGAATGAAAGGAAAGAAAGAAAGACTAGATATGCAAACAGAGGTCAATAAAGAAGATTTATATACATTAAACATTAACTGCAAGGGGAAAAGAACAGTAGAAAAAGACAACAAAGGAATAAATATAGAAAAATAATAATAGGTTTTAAAAATTAAAATTAGAAAAAGATAAAAATAAAAGGAAAACTCTACAAAACTGCAAAAGCCCAACATAAAAGCCAAGGTTTATAACAGCAATAAAAAATAGGACTGAGGAAATTTAAAATAAAGCTCAAAAGCTTCATTAGTTTTCATGGTGCCAATAAAATCAACAACTACAACAGAAGAGGAAAAAAGGAAAGGGAAAAAAAAAGCCAAAAGAATCTACAGAGCAAGTCAAAACAGAGCAATATATTTTCATCTTGAGTCACTGTTGTCACAGTCCTTCCCTCTCTGGAAGTCACAGTCCACATCACCTCCCTAGGATACCCTCCAACATTGTACTGATCTCTGGACCTGCTGTGGGGGCAACTCACATTCTAATCTGGTCCTGTGTGCCCTTGCCTCCAGCTGGGAGGAATGTTTTTGGACTTCTTCCTTAGCCTCAATGTCCTGGGTTTTCACTGTGGCTTTGTTTCCATCTCTGCATGTGGTTCCATGCACTGGGGTTTGCTCCTGCGGCTGCCCTGCAGGACTTGGGTTTCCTCCTGTGAGGGCCAGGTGTGGAGGTTGTGCAGCTGTTTGGGTCACAAGTGTTCTGGCAGCACCAGGTACTCAGGGGTTTGGTGACTAGGGCAGCTAGAAATATAGTGCTCTAGAAGGGTATGGCAATCAGTATTGGCCAATATGCCCCAGATTCTTGCCTGGAGAAGCTTCTGCCCTGACACAGATTCCTAGCAGGCCAAAGTCTACAGGTTAGAAAAGAGTCGGACACTACCGAAGCAACCATGCGTGCATAGATGCAAGACTTTTTTTTTTTTTTTTTTTTGCCTCTGGCAGCTCTGTCCCAGTGAGGGTTGAGCATGAAAGTGGCACAGCTGCTTCGCTTGTGCCACCTTTTTTATACAGAATGTGCTCAATCACACAGTTGTGTCCAGGTCCTTGTGACACCATGGACTGTGAGCCAAAAAGCCTCCTCTGTACATGGGGATTCTCCAGGGAAGAATACTGGAGAGGATTGCCATGCCCTCCTCCAGGGGATCTTCACAACCCACGAATGGAACCCAGGTCTCCTGCATGCCAGGCACATTCTTCACCAGCTGAGCCACTAGGGAAGCCCAAGAATGCTGAAGTGGGTAGCCTAGCCTTTCTCCAGGGGGTCTTCCCCGCCCCCCCCCCCCCAGCAAGAGATGCTAGATTTTATCAAATTATTTTTCAGTATTTATCAAGATGACTCTACTTGTGTTTCATTTTTAGTTCTTTAATAAGTTGAATTACACTGATGGATTTTCAAATATTTAACCAATGTTGCGCTCTTAGGGGACAAAAATCAATAGATTACGCTGTGTGAACTTTGAGTATATTGGTGTAGTCTGTGCTTCATTCTGGACACTTACTATTGCTACCTCATCAAGTGTACAATTTTCTCCTGCTGCCCTGTCTAATCTGTCATTTATTCAATCCACTGTGTTTGTCATCTGACACTATAGTTCTCATATCTACGAGAGGAAATTGCATCTATCTGATGATTTCCATGTCTCCACTTAATTTTATAACATACAAAACACAGTATCTCCAAGTATTTTACTGTCTCTGATGGCAATTTCTAAAATCTTTGCCACTTCTGTATCAGTTTGATTTATCAAGGGAATTGATAATATGATTAATAAGAATAATATGAATAAGATAATAAGAATAATATGATTATTCTTACCTTAGTGAGATTAAATACCTTTTTAATGTGGTTAGGGGCCAGTTCCATATCTTTCTTGTCAATTGCCTGCTCATGTCTTTTAAACATCTCTTAATAAAGTTAAAGGCCAGTGTATAACTTTCTTAGAAAATGTTGGCTCTAATCTTTTTCACATATTTCTATCAGGTTTTAAGTTCTTTGTTATAAAAAATATTGAGTCACCTTTTGTGTTTGTTTATGGTGTGCTTTGTTCTACCTCTTAAAATTTTGAGCAGTGTGATGCATCCTGGGTGAATAAGTAACCAGTGGACACCAGAAGTGAGCACTTCACGGAAAATACAGGAAGCCCCACTAAGCCAACAAACTGTTTCCCCAGGGGCACCCCTCAATCTGGCTGAACCTGCTAGTCAATTAGGAACACAAGGAAGGACTGAAGTGAGGCACACAACTCATTCCCCTATCATCAAGAGCCAACAATCACAATGAGAGACCTTGGGCAGGACATGATCACTCAGTGTTTCCTCCAAGAAGCTGGAAGCTTGTGGTAGCTGTTCATGGAAATGAATTGCACCATGGTCTTGACTGTGAGGTAAGCTCCAAATGAGGTATCAGCAGGAAAGCAAGACGAGAAAAGAGATTTGTGAGGGCACATGTTGAGAACACCTTTGCACACAAGGCTCACACAACACTGGGCAAGCTTCACCCCTTCCTGGGAATACTAATCAGTCACAGGTGGTCATTTCCTTCTTGGGATCACCCAGAACAACCTGAAGCATGCATTTATCTGCCTCATCCCCTATCCTTGCTGGACAAATACCCCCTTTCGTCCCACATCCCTTCTCCTGGAGCCATCAATTCCAACCATCTTCACCCTCTTCCCAAACTAATGCCGTTCTGTGTTCCCTCTCTTGTTTACTTCGGGTGGCCAGGGTAACCGTGAGGGTGAATTAGCATATTCAAGCAAAGCAGAGCAAGAAAGCTTCTCAAAAAGCACACACTTCAGAGAATCTTAAGAAAATCAGAATCTCAAAGCTCTGTAACCAGTGTTCCAAGGTGAAAGAAGAACTGAACCAAAACAAACCGGAAGAGGTCCCAGAGATCATGGAGACCCCTGCCATTGGCATTCCAGCTGGACCAGTGGGTAGCCAGTGACTTTAGAGCATGGCTAGCAATCTCAGGAAGTTTCAGGGGTCTTGCCTCTGAGAAATTGCCAAGAGTAGAGACGTTGAATCTTATACCAACAGCAAATATTAATAATGAAAATTAAATAAATTCAACCTGATGTGAAATTACGTGTGTCTCTGAGCTCTCTGATAGACAGTGGGTGGAAGAGAGGGCAGGGAGGGATAGGTGTGTGAAGAGGGAGAGAGTTGGGTCCTATGGAGTTGAAGATGGGGCCAGAAGATCCAGTTATCCAGAAAGTAGAGGGAAGAACTGTGTTCAGACTGAGCCCCAAAGATACACTTCCCATGGGAGAAGAGGAAGAGGACTCGGTGTTTGTGTGTGAGTGCAGAAGTGGGAACTTAGCTTGGGAACCGTGTCATGTGTGGAGTGGCCATGCCATTTGCTAAAAATGCATACAAAATAGTTGCCCCTAGGGCACTTACCTCCTAGTAGTGTTTATTACACCTCAAGATATGATGTCAGCAACTAACAACCTCAAAAACTCAATCTTTCTTACTAAAGGGTCGTCCATAGGAGTGAAATAATGGTGTTTTTCAGTATGGAGATTTCTCAAAAAGCTAAAAATGGAACAGCACTTGACCTACGAATTTCACTATTGGGTATATGTTTAAACAAACAAACAAACAACCAACCCATAACTTTAAATAAAAAGACACATGTACCCTAAAGTTCCTTGAAGCACACCATTCACCAAGACATGGAAGCAACCTACATGTCCATTAGGTGATAGACAGATGAATGGATAAAGATATGGTATATATGTACTATGGCACACTCGTTGTTGTTCAGTCAATAAGTCATAGCCCACTCATTGCAACCCTATGGACACTACCCCTCCAAGTTCTTCTGTCCATGGCAAGAATACTCCAACGGGTTGCCATTTCCTTCTCCAGGGGATCTTCCTTACCTAAGCGTTGAACCCGTATCTCCCGCTTGACAAACAGTGAGCCAGCAAGAAGACCTGCGGAATTCTACTCAGCCATAGCAAGAATGAAATACTGCCATTTTCAGCAACATGGAAAGTATAATACTAAGTAAAAATAACTCAGACAGAAAAAGACATATACTGTATGATATCATTTATACAATCTAAAAATACCTCCAAGTAGAGAATTTAACAAAAATGGAGGCTCACAGATATAGAGAACTAGCTACTGTTTACCAGTGGGGAGGGGCTCGGGGAAGGGGCAATACAGAGGGGGGGGGGGGGGAGATGCTCAAAGTGTTATGTGTAAGATGAGCTCAGGGAGGTATTGTACAACATGGGGAATAGAGCCATTGTTTTGTAATAATTATAAATCGAAAGCAAAGTTTAACAATTCATAGTCAGAAAAAAAAAAAAAAAGGAAAGAAAAAGTGGAGAGGAAGGAGGGAAGAAAGGAAGGAAAAGAATGGCATTTTGGAGTTCACAAAGCCCACGTTAATTAGGCCCTTTTTAGGTAAGGAATTTAAAATGGAGTAGAGGCCTCCCACAAGTGGGCCAGAGGGAGTGGTCCACATCCAGTGGAGGCAATTCTGGGGGGCATTTCCCACAAAAAGGTTTACTACAAGAATAAAGTTGGTTCTGTTTTTATTATGATCTCCATACTCTAGTATTCTTAAATAATGTCAGTAATTAAACACTTACCTTCTGCAAAACCAAATTTTGCTAGCTTAAATTTTTAAAGTGTGTTGCCGTTTATGTCAGGTTTTAATATTTCATATATTATTCACAAAGTACAAACTTTTAAAATATTTATATACATGTAAACATACACACAGATATACAATATACATATGGTATACATACATACATACATATATATATATATATGTATGTATAATTTCAGAGGGCCACAGTTTTAGCACTTATCTTTTAAAGTTCATTGTAGACTATGAGGCAGTTACTTAATAGAAGACCCTGTTAAACAGTTAGGGCCAACACAGGTTGCCAAGGTTAGCACTGCTTCATTAAACAGAGCATCTTGAATGGTTTGGAAGTCCTTGAGACCACTTCCTGCAAAGCCTGCTGTCTCAGAGGGAACATCCTAATGCACACATCAGGTTTAAACAGTTGCTTCTAAATACACAGTGATGCAACAAAATTGCCAAGGTAAAGACACACAATGTGCTTTTATTTCTGTCTCAGTTCAGTTCAGTTCCGGCGCTCAGTCCTGTCTGACACTTTGCGACCCCATGAATCACAACACACCAGGCCTCTCTGTCCATCACCAACTCCCGGAGTTTACTCAAACCCATGTCCATCGAGTCAGTGATGCCATTCAGCCATCTCATCCTCTGTCATCCCCTTCTCCTCCTGCCCCCACCCTTCCCAGCATTAGGGTCTTTTCAAATGAGTCAACTCTTCACATGAGGTGGCCAAAGTAAAGGAGTTTCAGCTTCAACATCAGTCCTTCCAATGAACACCCAGGACTGATCTCCTTTAGGAGGGACTGGTTGGATCTCCTTGACATCCAAGAGGCTCTCAAGAGTCTTCTCCGACACCACAGTTCAAAAGCATCAATTCTTTGGCACTCAGCTTTCTTCACAGTCCATTTCTCACATCCATACATGACCACTGGAAAAACCATAGCCTTGACCAGACGGACCTTTGTTGGCAAAGTAATGTCTCTGCTTTTTAGTATGCTATCTAGATTGGTCATAACGTTCCTTCCAAGGAGTAAGTGTCTTTTAATTTCATGGCTGCAATCACCATCTGCAGTGATTTTGCAGCCCAGAAAAATAAAGTCTGACACTGTTTCCACTGTTTCCCCGTCTATTTCCCATGAAGTGATGGGACCAGATGCCATGATCTTAGTTTTCTGAATGTTGAGTTTCAAGCCAACTTTTTCACTCTCCTCTTTCACTTTCATCAAGAGGCTTTTTAGTTCCTCTTCACTTTCTGCCATAAGGGTGGTGTCATCTGCCTATTTGAGGTTCTTGATATTTCTCCCGGCAATTATTTATGTCTAAATCAATGGGAAAAAGTATTCATGCAATGTACAAATATTTTTAGTTTGAAATGCATGAAATCTTCTCATATTGGGACATAAAATATCTTGCTGAACTTGAAAAATGTGTTATAGTGAAATTCACTCTTGTCAGTTATTTTGAAACTGTGGACCAAAGAAAATAACATTACATTAATTGGGGCTGCTAAAACTGTATCTTTCACAGATTTTTTTTTTTCCTTAAAAAATTCCCTTAAAATTTTACGGTCATAATTAGATATAAAACGACCAGTGGATATTATACTATGTTCATTTTCTGGACACTATTTCCTTTAATTTATGAATGTAATTGGAAAGTTGTTCTATTGAATGGGTACTAAAAATTACTCCTCTCTATTGTGTGGAACACACCAGTTAAACTACTGTTGGGAGACATTTTATTGCCTGAAACCTTTTATAATTCAACTGTACTGCCTGGGTTTTTTTTTTTTTTATATATATATATAATTCAGCTCTACTGTCTAGGCTTTTTGAGTTGTTTTGTTAAGGCTGAGAATTTTCTTTTCTGTTTCTAGTATCTTAAGAGTTTTTGTTAGGAATGTCTCTGTTTTTGTTTAGTTGCTCAGTCATGTCCAACTCTTTGCCACCCCATGGACTGTAAGCCCACCAGGCTCCTCTGTCCATGGGGATTCTCCAGGCAAGAATACTGGAGTGGGTTGCCAGAGATCAAACTCGCATCTGCCAAGGCTCATGCATGGCAGGCAGGTTCTTTACAATGAACCAAAATATATGTTGTGTACAATAACCCCACTTTAATTATGAAGATTCATAATCAGTGATAAGTAAATATGGAGAAACCAAAACAAGAATTATCTTTTACCAGTTAATAATAAGAAAAAAAAAACCTTCATTTTATTTTGCCTTCATTTCTTTATTTTTATGGCACACTTTCTTAACTCATAGCTTCTCTTTATTTTACTTTATTCTGTGTAAATAGCTACTTTTAACAGTTCTTACACATCAGATATCTGCTGAGAATAGATTCCCTAATTTTTTATTCATATGAGAATATCTACTTCTCTATTTTTGAAGAATGATTTTCCTGGATGTAGAGGACAAGTTATGTAGCTTTTTTTGTTTGTTTGTTTAAGAAAACTTTTTATTTATTGGCATGTTGTTCATGTACCATGAATTTAACAGTTAAAGGGTATAATTCATTGATTTGTAGTTTCTTCATAGGTTGCATAACCATAACCACTACTTCATTCTTGAGTATTTTCAAAGGGAAAATTTTTAAAGTGTGTTGCCGCTCCAAAGGGAAATATTATATAATTATCAGACACATGCCATTCTCCCCTTCATTTGGGCCCTGGCATCCATGCCTCTATTTTCTGTCTTTAGAGAGTTACCTAGTCTGGGACAAATTCATTCACATGAATGGAATAATACAATATACAACATTTTGTACTTGGCTTCTTTTAAATAACACAATCATTTCAGACCTATAGCATGCTATAGCATGTATCAGAATTCTGTTCATTTGATAGCCAAATAAGTTTGCTTTGCATGTTTTGTTTATTTGATCACCAGTTGATGGATATTCGAGTCATTTCAACTGGTTTTTTTTTTTTTATTTCTTTTAAAACTTTTTTGTTTAATAATTTGAAATTTTTTATTTTAATGACTTTTAAATTAAATTTAAACAAAATTTTAATATAATGGCTTTACAGAATTTTTTTGTTTTCTCTCAAACCTTAACATGAATCAGCCATAGATATACATATATCCCCTCCATCCTGAACTTCCCTTCCAACTCCCTGCCCATCCCATCCCTCTAGGTTGACACAGAGCCCGTCTGGTTTTCAGAGACATACAGCAAATTACTGTTGGCTGTCTATTTTACATATGGTAATATGTGTCCTGTTACTCTCTCCATACAACTCACCCCCTCCTTCCCTCTCTCTATGTCCATTTTTCTCTTCTCTCTGTCTCTGTATCATTTGCAGCCCTGAAAATAAATTCTTTGGTACCATTTTCTAGATTTCACATCTTTGCATTAGTAAACCATATTTGTCTTTTGCCTTCTAACTTCCTTCACTCTGTATAATAGGCTCTAGATTCATCCACCTCATTAGAACTGACTCAAATGTGTTCCTTTTTATGACTCAGTAACATTCCATTGAAAACTGACTTTTTTCTATCCTGTGGTGAGTTTTCCTTCCAATGCCAAAGAAGGTTCAAACTACTGCTCAACTGCACTCATCTCATGAGCTAGCAACATCATATTCAAAATTTGCTAAGCTAGGCTTCAATTGTACATGAACCAGGAACTTTGATATGTTCAAGATGGATTCTGAGAAGGCAGAGGATCCAGACATCAAATTGCCAACATCTGCTGGCTCATAGAAAAAGCAAGGGAATTCCAGAAATACATCCACTTCTGCTTTACTGATTCCACCAGTGCCTTTGACTGTGTAGATCCCTGCAAACTGTGGAACATTCTTCAAGAGGTGAGGATACAAGGCCGCCTGCCCTGCCTTCTGTGAAATCTGTATTCAGGTCAAGGAGAAGCTGTTATAACAAGACATGGATCAACAGTCTGGTTCCAATTTGGGAAAGGAGTATGTCAAGGCTGTATATTGTCACCCTGCATATTTAGCTTATATGCAGAGTACATCATGCCAAATGACTTGCTAGATGAAGCACAAGCTGGAATCAAGGTTGTCAGGACAAATGTCAATAACCTGAGATACTCAAAGGACACCACCCTTATGGAAGAAAGGGAAGAGGAAGCTAAGACACTCTTGAAGAAAGTTAAATAGAGTGGAAATCTGGCTTAAAATTCAACATTTAAAAAATGCAGATCATGGCATCCAGTCCCATCACTTCATGGCAAATAGATGGAGAAAAAATGGAAACAGTGACAGACTTTATTTTGGGATGCTCCAAAATTACTGCAGATGGTGACTGCAGTCATGAAATTCAAAGACACTTGCTCCTTGGAAGACAAACTATGACTAAACAGTGCAGCATATTGAAAAGCAGAGACATTATTTTGCCAACAAGTGTTCATGTAGTCAAAGTTTCTGCTGGTTTCTCCAGCAACCGAGTAGGGATGTGTGAGTTGGACTATAAAGAAAGCTGAGGACTAAACAATTGATGATTTTGAGCTGTGATGTTGGAGAAGACTCTTGAGAGTCCCTTGGACTGCAAGAAGATCCTACCAGTTCGTCCTAAAGGAGACCAGTCCTGGGTGTTCATTGCAAGGACTGACGCTGAAGCTGAAACTCCAATTACTTCAGCCACCTGATGGGAAGAGCTGACTCATTTGAAAAGACCCTGATGCTGGGAAAGATTGAGGGCAGGAGGAGAAGGGCATGGCAGAGGATGAGATTGTTGGAAGACATCACTGACTCAAGGGACATGGGTTTGTGTAGACTCTGGCAGTTCATGATGGACAAGGAGGCCTGGCTTGCTGCAGTTCATGGGGTCGCAAAGAGTCAGACATGATTGAGCGACTGAACTGAGCTGAACTTGTGTTCAACCTTTGCTAGATTGGTTAGTGTGTGTCTTGCCATATTTCTCCTTGGGTTTACCCTGTATGGGGCTCTTTTTTGCCTCTTGGATTGTTTGACTATTTCCTTTTCCTTTTTGGGGACAGTTTCAACTCTAATGTCTTCAAAAATTTTCTCATACCCTTTCTTCCTCTTGTCTTCTTCTGAGACCCCTATAATTCAAATATTGATACATTTAATATTGTCCCAGATGTCTCTGAAGCTATCCTCTGATCTTTTCATTCTTTTTAGTTTATTCTGCTCTTCAGAAGTTGTTTCCACCATTTTATCTTCCAGCTTAATGATTCATCTTGCTGCTTCAGATATTCTGCTATTGATTTCATTTTAGAGTGTTTTTTTATTTCAGTGATTCTGTCGTTTGTCCCTGTATGTTTATTCTTCAATTCGTCTACGGGTTTGTTCATTGATTCTTGCAGTTTCTCCCTTTTGTTTTCAAGATTTTTGATCATCTTTACTATCATTTCTCTGAATTCTTCTTCAGTTAGTTTATCTATTTCCTCTTCATTTATTTGGACTTCTACTTGTTTCCAGCCTGTTTCTTCATTTGTGTAGTATTTCTCTGCCTTTTCATTATTTTTAAACTTATTTTGTTTCAGGTATCCTTTACAGAGGCTTCAAGACTGAATTCTTTCTTCTTTTTGGTTTCTGCCCTTCTAAGGTTGGTCCAGTGTTTTGTGTATGGTTCGTATAGGATGAGAGATGTGATGAGTGTTTGTTTGTTCGTTTTTCCTTTGATGGGCAAGGCTGAGTGAGGTGGTAATCCTGCCTGCTGAAGATTGGGTTTTTTATTTTTGATTTGTTAGATTTTTGGATGAAGTGTCCTGCACAGGGTGCTACCGGTGGTTGGGTGATGCTGGGTCCTGTATTTAAGTGGTTTCCTTTGTGTGCCTTTGCACTATTTGACACTCCATAGTGTTAGTCCTCTGGTGGTCTTGGATCTTGGAGTCAGTGCTCTCACTCAAAAGGCTCAGAGCTTGCTCTCTGGTCAGGAGCAAAGATTCCACAAGAGGTTTGTTACGGTACTAAGTGAGAATATGAGAAATATGCAAAAACGAGATAGCAAACATGAACCCAAGACAAAAGGTAGTTACACAATCAGACAAGTAATGAAAATAATGGAATATACACATATACATATACACCCATGAGCAAAGTGAAAGGAGTCAAGCAAAAATAAAGTATAGTAGATCAAGCCAGCGAATAAAGGAAAACAAAAATTATACTTACCTGTTAAGAACAAAACTATAGCACAAA
Source organism: Cervus canadensis (assembly GCF_019320065.1). Taxonomy (NCBI): domain Eukaryota; kingdom Metazoa; phylum Chordata; class Mammalia; order Artiodactyla; family Cervidae; genus Cervus; species Cervus canadensis. The sequence continues at coordinate 3,680,510 of NC_057420.1, forward strand.
CTGGAAAATGAAACTAAAGCATGGTGTCAAGTGGGGATTAAAGCAATGAAAACAAAGCTAACAAATATGTTTAGAGGAAAGGAAAGAAGAGAAAGAAAGCACAGATATGTAGAATTAAATAAGGTAATTGAAGATTTCTGTACATTAAAGACTAACTGCAATGGGAATAGAAGAGTCGGCAAGCAAACAAAGGAAGAAATGTAGAAACATATAATAAGTTGAAAAAAATTAAATTAAAATCATAAAAAAGAGGGGAAAATAGAGAGGAAAGAAAAAAGAAAAAAAAAAAAAAAGGAAAACTCCACAGAACTGCAAAAGTCCAATGCAGAGGCAGAGTTTTATAGCAACAATAAAAACTGTGACTGAATATACACATATACATATACACCCATAAGGAAAATCAAAAGTGTCCAACAAAAATAGGGTACAATATGTCAACCTGTCAAACATCGAAAACCAAGAATTATATCTATCAGAAGAATAGTAGCTATGGTAGTAACTAATAGTAACAAAGATATGCAAAGGTAAAAGAGGTAGATGAAGAAGATTTATATACATTAAATATCAACCACAAGGGAAAAAGAAGAGCAGGAAAGGCAAAGAAAGCAGTAAATGTAGAAAAGTATAATAGGTTTAAAAATTTTTTTAATAAAATGTGTAAACAAAGAAAGAAAACAATGGAAGAAGACAGTTAAAAGGAAAGACAAAAAACAAAACCAACCAACCAAACAAACAAACAATACTCCACAGGGCAGCAAAAGACCAAGAAAGAGGCAGACGTTTATAACAACAATAAAAAGTGTGACTGAATATATACATATACATATATATCCATAAGGAATATCAAAACAGTCCAAGAAAAGTAAAGTACATTTAATTGACCCAGCAAACAAGGAAACGAAAAGTATATCTACAAGAATAAAAGTAACTAAAGCAGAAACAGGAAAGCAAAACTAGAGCAAGGTTCTAGTTGGGGAATAAAGCAATTAAAGTAAGACTAACAAAATATTGAGAGGAAAGAAAAGAAAGGAAGATTGAATAGATATGCAAAGTTAAACAGAGGTAGATAAAGAAAGTTTATATACATTAAAGATTAACTGCAAGGGGAAAAGAACAGTAGGGAAAGCAAACAATGGAATAAATGTAGAAAAATAATAGGTTTAAAAAATTAAAATTAGAAAAAAGTAAAAGATAAATAAAAGGAAAAATCCACAGAACTGCAAAAGCCCAACAAAGAAGCAGAGGCTTATAACAGTAATAAAAATGTGACTGAGCAAATGAAACAAAAGCTCAAAACCCTCATTTGATTTCATAGTGCCAATAAAATTGACAACTACAACAGAGTGGGAAAACAAAAGAAAACAAAAAAATCCAAAAGAATCTACAAAGCAAGTCAAAACAGAAGAACAATATATGTTTATCTTGAGTCACTCCAGCCCTTTCCCTCGCTGGAAGTCACAGTCCACTTCACCTCCTTAGGATACCCTCCATCATTGTGCTGATCTCTGGACCTGATGTATAGGGAGCTCAGATTCTAATCTGGTCCTACTCCTTTGTGTTCTTGCCTCCAATGTCCACAGCTATCAGAACTAGTGAAATTTCTTTTGTGGCAACTCTCAATGACCTTTTATATATTTCATAGACACACAGTCTGCCTAGTTGATCATGTGGGTTTAATCTGGAGCTTTTACAGCTGGTAGGAAGGTTTTGTGTCTTCTTCCTTAGCCACGCTGCCCCTGGGTTTCAATTGTGGTTTTATTTCCATCTCTGCATGTGTTTTTTTTGTCCCTGGGGGTTTGCTCCTGAGGCTGCCCTGCAGGACTTGGGTTTCCCCCTGTGAGGGCCAGGTGTGGAGGTTGTGCAGCTCCTTAGGTCACAGATGTTCTGGCAGCACCAGGTACTCAGGAGTTCCGTTATTAGGGCATCAGGTAATACAGTGCCTATATATAGGGCACTATGGCAATCAGAGTATGACAATCAGTATTGGCCAATACGTTCCAGAATTCTTACCTGTAGAACCCCTCCCCTGACAGAGAATCCTAGCAGGCTACAGTCTACAGGGTAGAAAAGAGTCCGACACTGCTGAAGCGACCCTGAGACAACAGCGCAAGACTCTTTTTACCCGTGGCAACTCTGCCCCAGTGAGAGTTGAGCCTAAAGGTGGCACAGCTGCTTGGCTTGTGGGGATCCTGGCAGCGCCAAGTGTGCAGTGACTGGGGCTGCCTTTGGCACAGGAGTTATGGCCATATCAGAATCTTTCTTTGATCCTCTTGTAGCTGGCAATCAGAAGACCTCTTTGGCTAGTCTACTCCATAGCTCTGAGCATTCAGGCCCTTAGAGGGCTCCCTTGTCTTGGGTCCTTCTCTGTTGTTTAGTGCATCAGGCACATAGAGTTGCCACCCCAGGCTGGGATCCTACTCTGTAGTTCCAACCATCAGGCACTTAAAGGAGCGCCCTGGGTGGAGTCTTACTCTGTAGTTCAGTGATTCAGGTGCTTGACGAGCCAGCCTCTATTGTTCAGCTGTGATGCTGGCATGTGAGGACAGAGAGGCTATGGTGATGGCTCCACCCCCTACACGTGACTCAGCAGTATCGCCTTCCTTCCATGGCTGCCTGGCTTTCCTCCACAGGCATTTGCCACAACAATCTCCTCATTCTCACATTCTATCAATTTGTCTCTCCCTAGTAAACAGCAGACCACAGCCAGGGATTGCTCCACAATCTCTATGAACCTTCTGCCAGCTGCTGTGCCTCCTAGGGGACATCCATCCCTCTCTGGGGCGTGTAAGGCTGTGGAAAGGACTGTCTAATTCTCATTCCATTTAGGCTGCCACAGATCAGCTGTTTCACTCTCAGCCTTAAAAGTTTCTCCTCTAATCCAGACAGTTGCTCCCATGTGGATATCTGACACCTATTTCAGGCTTCTCACCCACCGAGGGCAGGCCCAGTCCTACTAACACTTATGTTGACCCCCTAGTTTCTTATCTTACTGATTTTTCATGGTTCCATATATTATTTTCCTCTGTTCATGCAGTCCTGTCTGCTCTCAGCTGATGTTCTGCAAGCAATTCTGTGTCTGAAGGTGTATTCCTGATGTATCCTTGGAGACGGATGTATTCCCCATCCACCTCCACCTCCACCATCTTGTTCATCTCAACTTTTTGACTAATAGATATAAGACTGCTATGAACATCCATGTGCAAGTGTTTGGGTAAACTTTTGTGGGTTTTTTGTTTGTTTGTTTAAACCTAGAAGTGGGATTGCTGGGTCATGTGGTAACCCAATGTTTAAATTTTTAAGCAACTTGCAAAGTGTTTTCCTCTGAGGCTATTCCATTATGTAGTCCCATAAGCAGTGCATGAAAGTTCACAATTTTTCACATACTCATCACACTTCCTCTTGTGTATTCTCCCATTAGAGCCATCATTATGGTGTCCTGTGCATGCTTAGTTGCCATCTGTATATATATTTGGTGAATTTCCTGTACAAATCAATTTTCCTTTTTTTTTTTTTTTTTTTTTTGCATTTCATATATTTTCTCACACTCTAAGTTTTTCAAACTTCAATATAACTATTATTTTATTTAAATTTTCAATTGTCTATCTTACTATATAGAAAATCAATTAATTGAATTTTATTTATCAACTGTGTATCTTGTAACATTGATTAAATTACTTCTTAGTTTTAGTAATTTTTTGGTTGCTGAAGATTTCATTGATATTCTAAATAGATGTTGCCAACAAATAGAAACAGTTTGATTTTTGTATTCCTAACTGGATAAATTCACAATCATTTTCTAATATGACTTCATGGAGATAAATTCACTATAAAGAGAGTGAACAGTTTTTCTTGATTCTGATCTTAGAAATAAAGCTCTCAGTCTTCTACCATAAATTGTGATGTCAGTTATACTGTTTATTACCTTCATCAGTTGGAGGACGTTTTCTATTTCTCGTTTGCTAAGAGTTTTTATACAGAATGTGCTCAGTCACTCAATTATGTCGAGCTCATTGCAACCCCAAGGACTGTAAGCCCACCAAGCTCCTCTGGCCAAGGGGATTCTCTAGGCGAGAATACTGGAGTGAGTTGCCATGCCCTCCTCTAGGGGATCTTCCTAAACAAGTGATGGAACCCAGGTCTCCCGCATTCCAGGCAGATTCTTTACCAACTGAGCCACCAGGGAAACCCAAGAATACTGAAGTGGGTAGCCTATCCCTACTCCAGGGGATCTTCCCAACCCAAGATTAGATGTTTGATTTTATCAAATTATTTTTCAGCATTTATTGAAATTACCCTTCTATATTTCACCTTTAGTTCTTTAGTAAGTTAAATTATCCTAATCATTTTTCAAATGTTTAACCAATCCTGCATTCTTAGTGGGACAACAATCAATAGATAAGCTGTGCATACTTTGTAAATATTGGTGTAATCTGTGCTTCATTCTGGACAGTAATATTGCTACCTCTTCAAGTGCACAATTTCCCCCTCCTGCCTTGTCTAGTCTCTCATTTACTCTATCGACCGTGTTTGTCATCTGACGCTATAGTTTTCATATCTACAAGAGGAAATAGGGTCTATATTATGATTTTCATTTCTCTAATTTATTTTATAAAATACAAAACACAGTTGTTCCAAGGATTTTAATGTTTCTGTCTGAGTTTTCTAAACTCTATGCCACTTCTCAGTCAGTTTGTTTTATCAAGGGAATTTTAATATGTTTTTTCTTACTTTAGTGAGATTAAATATCTGTTTAATGTGGTTAGGGTCTAGTTCCATACCTTTCTTGTGAATTGGCTGCTCATGTCCTTTAAACATCTCTTAATAAAGTTAAATGTCAGTGCTATAACTTTTTTTATAAATCATTGGCTCATGTCTTTTCACATTTTTCAACCAGGCTTTAGGTTCTTTGTTATAAAAATATTAAGAGTCACCTTTTGTGTTTGTTTATGGTGTGCTTCGTTCTACCTCTTAAAATTTTGAGCAGTGTGATGTATTCTGGGTGAAAAAAGATCCAGTGGACACCAGGAAGTGAGCACATCACGGAAAACACAGGAAGTTCCATTAAACCAACAAACAGTGTCCCCCAAGGACACACCTCAGGGCTGGTTGACCCTGCTTGTCAATTAGGAACACAAGAACTGTGGTGAAGCACACAACTCATTCCCCTTTCCTCCACAGTCAACTACCTCAGTGAGAGACCTTGGGAACTAGATGGGCAGGACATGGTTACTCACTGTTTCCTCCAAGAAGCTGGAAGCTTGTTACCACAAGCTTGTTACCACTCTTCATGGAAATGAATTCCACCGTGGTCTTGACCGTGAGGTAAAATACAAAGGAGGTGCTGGCAGGAAAACAGGATGAGAAAAGAGATTTGTGAGGGCACATGTTGAGAACACCTTTGCACACGAGGCTCACATACCACTATGCAAGCGCCACCTCTTCCTGGGAATACTGATCAGTCAGAGGTGGTCATTTCCTTCTTGCGATCATCCAGTGAAACCTGACGCATGTGTTTATCTGTCTCATCCCCATCACCCTGTTCAAATCCAAGCCTGGGAATTACATCTAATGAGGTGACCATGAGCCCTAAATTTGAAACAAGATAGCTGAAATTGGAGCAAGAGCGAGTGTATTCAGTGCAGTCTCCACAGCCTGAAGACAGAGGTTTCAGAAAGGAAACTAGAACACCGAGGAGAGCTGCATGAACACAGAGCAAAGGAGGTGGGATGGAAAACGTTTCTGGTAGGTGGACAAGAATTTAATGGTCTTCAAGGTGCTTTAAGACCACGTGTAGGAAAGTGAAATGATTCTCATTTCTACAGCCTAATTATCATGGAGGGATTTTAGGCAAGATATTACAAACTAGATAATGGTTAAATATCAGAGAGAACAGGATGTAAGGCTGAAAACTGTGAGGCAAGGTTTGGTGGAGACCCACTCTCCCTGACATGTGACCCACCTGTGTTGACTTAGAGAGAGAAGAATGGCAGGTGAGCTTGGAGGGCTGTTTAGGAGCATTAAAAATGCCTCATTCCTCCCACCAAATCATCTGGGTTGCTCCCCGTCTGCCCTTAGAGGTGTCAGGATAATGCTTTTTGATGTCAAGTCTTGCCCAGGGCCACCATTGGCTGTGGAAATGACTTAGTGACCTCATAATCATAAAGGTTTGTTCCCCTGTATATAGGAGAGCTCAAGGGTCCTGGATCACGCTACTGGGAGACTTCACAATGTCTCAGGCAACTCAGAAGCCAAAAGGCTCTAGCACAGTTATGGAACAGCCAACTCCTTATATTCAGGATGAAAAGATGAAGATTCTCCCTTCAACTGAGGTCCAAAAGAAGTTTCAAGGTGAGTGAAAGTTCCACTTGCCTATTGACACTGTTGCATGAGACACCGTCCTCTGTCCTTGCCTTGCACATGTCCCTTCTCGCCCCACATTCCTTCTCCTGAAGTTTCAGTTCCAATAATCATCACATTTTCCCCCAAACCAATGCCATTCTTTGCTGCCTGTCTTGTTTTCTCCTCGTGACCATGGCAATGTGAGGGTGAATTAGAATATTCAAGCAATGCTGACCAGGAAAGGCTTCTCAAAAAGCTTCCATCTCAGAGAATCTTAAAAAAATCAAAGACTCAAAACCCTGTAGCCAGTGTTCCAAGATGAATGAAGAGCTGAATCAGTACAAGCCAGTAGAAGACCCAGAGATCATTTCGACCCCTGCCATTCCATTTGGACAAGTGGTTAGTCAGTGACTTCAGAGCATGGCTAGAGATCTCAGAATTCTGTGGTGTCTCGCTGCTGAGAAATGGCCAACAGTATAGATATTGAATCATCTACCAACAGCATACATTAATAAATAAAATTAAATAAAATCAACCTGATGTGAAATTATGTGTGTCTCTGATGTCTCTGCTAGTGTTGGGAAGAGAGGGCCTGGCAGGTATAAATGTGTGAAGAGGGAGGGAGATGGGTCCTGTGGAATTGGAGGTGGGACTAGAAGGTCCAATTAGCTAGACAGTATGGGGCAGAACTGTGTCCAGACTGAACCCCTAAGATACACTTCCCATGGGAGAAGAGGAAAAGAACATGGAGTTTCATTTTGTGAGTGCAGATGTACTAAGTTAGCTAGGGAGCCATGTCGTGTGTGGGGTGGCAGTGACATTTGCTAAAAAGGCATCAAAGTAGTTGCCCCAGGCATCTACCTCATTGCAGTGTTTATTACACCTCAAGATATGATGTTAGCATATGTAATAGCCTCAAATACTCAAACTTGCTTACTTAAAGGTAGCCCATAGGTATGAAATAATGTTGGTTTTTAATATGGAGAATTCTCAAAAAACTAAGAATGGAACACATGACCTAACAGTTTCATTATTAGATATTTATTTTTTAAGAACCTGCCACATTAAGTAAGAAGACACATGTATTGCAATGTTCCTTGAAGCACACCATTCACCAAGATATGGAAGCAACCTAAATGTCCATTAGATGATAGACAGTTGAATGGATAAAGATGTGGTAAATATGTACAAAGGGACAGTCATTTTTGTTCAGTCACTAAGTAATGTCCCACTTGGTGACCCTATGGACTGTACCCCTTCCACGCTCACTGCCCATGAAATTTTTCAGGCAAGAATACTCCAGTGGGTTGCCATTTCCTTTTCCAAGGGATCTTCCTTTCCTAGGTTTTGAACCCACATCTCCTTCTTGACAGGCAGATTTTTTGCCATTGAGCCACCAAGACCTATGAAATGTTACTCAGCTATAAAAAGAATGAAATAATGCCATTTGCAGCAACATGAAATGTATAATACTAAATAAAATATGAACGATAAATACTGTATGATATCACTTACAGAATATTAAAATATCACAAAGTAGAGAATATAAAAAAAAATAGAGACTCACAGATATAGACTGGTTACCAGAGGATGGAGGGAGGGGAAGGGCAACAAGAGGTGGTAGAGTGGAAGGCATGAAGTGTTAGATGTAAGATGAACTCAAGGATGTATTGTAGAACATGGGGAATATTGCCAGTATTTCGTAATAACTATAAATTGGAAACAAAATTTATCAACTGTATAATAAGAAAAAAAGGAAAAAAAAAGGGAGAGGTAGGAGGGAAGCAAGGAAGGAAAATAATGGCAGTCACAAAAGCAATACTGATTAGACTTTTGGCTAAGGACTTTAGAATGGAGCAGTGGCCTTCTAAAGGGTGGTCAGGGGGAGAGGCCCACATCCAGGGCAGCAATACCAGGGGACATTGCCCACAAGGAGTTTTATTACAAGAATAAAACCAAGTAAAAGTAGGCTCTGTTCTTATTATGATCTCCATACTCCAGTATTCTAAAATAATGTCATTAATTAAATATGTTTCCACTGCAAATTCAAATTATGTTGGCTTAAGTTTTAAAGTTTGTTGTCATTTATATCAGGTTTTAATATTTTATTTATTATTCACATGGAGCAAAATTTTATTGTGTATATATACATATATATGTATACACAAACACCCATATATGTGTATGTATGTGTATATATATAGATATGATTTTATAATTTTATAATCATTTAAAATTTTTGGTATATATATGTATACATATATACACACACATATTGTATATATGTGTAATCATATATATATGATTTTATATGGCCACAGATTTAATACTTATCTTTAAAAATTCATTGTCTTCTATGAGGGAGTTAATTAAGAGAAGACCCTGTTAAACAGTTGTCACCAACACAGGTTGCCATGATTACCACTGCTCCATTCCACAGAGCATGCTTAATGGTTTGGAAGGCCCTGAGACCACTTCCTACATTGCCTGCAGTCTCTGAGGGAATGAACTATTACACACTCCACATTCAAACCATTGATTCTAAATACACAGTGATATCCCAAAGATTGTCAAGATAAAGACATACAATGTGCTTTTATTTACCTCTGAATCAGTGAAACAAAGTATTCACAGCAAAGTGCAAACTTTTTTAGCTTGATAAGTACAAAATATTCTTATATTTCAACATAAAATATCCTGCTGAATTTTTAAAATAAGTTTTAAAGTGACATTCATTCTTAATTGTCAGCTATTTTGAGACTATGGAAAAAAATTATGTTCACTGGGGCTGCTTAAACTGTATCTTTTTGTGATTTTTTTCTTCTTAAAAATTTCCTTGCTCTGGACACCTTACCTTCGACAAAGGAGGTAAGGCCATACAATGGAAAAAAGACAACCTCTCTAACAAGTGGTGCTGGGAAAACTGGTCAACCACTTGTAAAAGAATGAAACTAGAACACTTTCTAACACCATACACAAAAATAAACTCAAAATGGATTAAAGATCTAAATGTAAGACCAGAAACTATAAAACTCCTAGAGGAGAACATAGGCAAAACACTCTCTGACATAAATCACAGCAGGATCCTCTATGACCCACCTCCCAGAATATTGGAAATAAAAGCAAAAAGAAACAAATGGGATCTAATGAAACTTTAAAGCTTTTGAACATCAAAGGAAACTATAAGCAAGGTGAAAAGACAGCCCTCAGATTGGGAGAAAATAATCACAAACGAAGCAATAGACAAAGCATTTATCTCAGAAATACACAAGCAACTCCTGCAGCTCAATTCCAGAAAAATAAATGGCCCAATCGAAAAATGGGCCAAAGAACTAAACAGACATTTCTCCAAAGAAGACATACAGATGGCTAACAAGCACATGAAAAGATGTCCAACATCACTCATTATCAGAGAAATGCAAAACAAAACCTCAATGAGGTACCATTACACGCCAGTCAGGATGGCTGCTATCCAAAAGCCTACAAGCAATAAATGCTGGGGAGGGTGTGGAGAAAAGGGAACCCTCTTACACTGTTGGTGGGAATGCAAACTAGTACAGCCACTATGAAGAAGAGTGTGGAGACTCTAAAAAACTGGAAATAGAACTGCCATATGACCCAGCAATCCTACTGCTGCGCATACACACCGAGGAAACCAGATCTGAAAGAGACACGTGTACCCCAGTGTTCATCACAGCACTGTTTATAATAGCCAGGACATGGAAGCAACCTAGATACCCATCAGCAGATGAATAGATAAGAAAGCTGTAGTACATATACATAATGGAATATTACTCAGCCATTAAAGAGAATACATTTGAATAAGTTCTAATCAGGTGGATGAAACTGGAGCCTATTATACAGAGTGAAAGAAAAACGCCAATACAGTATATTAATGCATATATATGGAATTTAGAAAGATGGTAACGATAACCCTATAGGCAAGACAGAAAAAGAGACACAGATATATAGAACAGGCTTTTGGATTCTATGAGAGAAGGCGAAGGTGGGATAATCTGAGAGAACAGCATCGACACATGTATATTATCAAGTGTGAAAGAGTCCAGGTTGGATGCATGAGACAAGTGCTCGGGGCTGGTGCACTGGGCTGACCCAGAGGGATGGGATGGGGAGGGAGGTGGGAGGGAGGTTCAGGATGGGGTACACATGTAAACCCATGGCTGATTCATGTCAATGTATGGCAAAAACCACTACAATATTGTAAAGTAATTTGCCTCCAACTAATAAAAAGAAATGGAAAAAATAAAAAAATAAAAATTTCCTTGCAATTTTACAGTGTTAATTAGACATAAGATGATAATAGATTTTATACTATGTTTATTCTCTCGACATTTTTATTTCATGAGTTTATGAATGTTACTGGAAAGTTGTTCTTCTAAGTGAGTATTAATAATTACTCCTCTCCCTTGTGTGGAGCACACTGCTTACACTACTGTGGGAGATATTTTATTGCCTAAAGTCTTTTATAATTCAGCTCTAGTGTCTATATATATATTTTTTATAATTCAGCTCTGCTATCTAAGCTTTTTTATCCCCCACTTATTTAGGCCATGAAGTTTCCCATGTATTTCTAGTATCGTCAGAGTTTCTGTTAGGAATATGTGTCTGTTGTTTAGTTGCTCAGTCATGTCCAACTCTTTGTCACCCCACTGACTGTAAGTCCACCTGTCTCATCTGGCCTTGGGAATTCACCAGGCAAGAATACTGGAGGGGCTTTCTGTGCTCTCCTACAGGGGATAATCCTGACCCAAAGATGGAATTCCTGTCTGTTACGGCTCCTGTATTGCAGGCAGATTCTTGATCACTGAGCCAAAATATATCTTGTATCACAGGAAACACACTTTAACTATGAAGATTAATAATTAGTGAAAAGTAAAGATGGAGAAGCTCAAACATTTATCTTGTACCAATTAATAAAAATCGTTCATTCCAATTTGCCTTTGTTTAGTTACCTTTAATTTATTGTTTCATTGAAGGATAATTGCTTTCCAGAATTTTATTGTTTTCTGTCAAACTTCAACATGACATCTTTCTTAACTCATAGTTTCTCTTCAACATCATCTTATCCTGTATAAGTAACTCCTTTTAATGTAACAGGCCAGATAGCTGCTTAAAATAAATTTCCTAATTTTTTGTTCATATGAAAATGTCTACTTCTCCTTTATTTTTGAAGGATAATATTTCTGGACATAAGAGTTAGGTTCAGTAATTTTATTTAAAAAGAACACAACTTTTAATTTATTGACATGTTGTTCATGTACCATTGATTTCCCAGTTAAACTGTATAATTCATGGATTTGTAATTTCTTCATAGGTTGCATAGCATAACAGCTTCCTCATCTGGAATATTTTCATCACTCCAGTGGGGAACACTGTCTAGGTGGCAGACATTTTCCACTTTCCACTTCATCTGTGCCCTGGCACCCACTCCTCTACATTTTGTCTTTCAGTTCAGTCACTCAGTCATGTCTAACTCTTTGTGACCCCATGAACTGCAGTATGCCATGCCTCCCTGTCCATCACCAACTCCAGGAGTTTACCCAAACTCATGCCCATCAAATCGGTGATACCATCCAACCATCTCATCCTCTGTCATCCCCTTCTCCTCCTGCCTTCAATCTTTCCCAGCATCAGGGTCTTTTCATATCAGCTCTTCATATCAGGTGGCCAAAGTATTGGAGTTTCAGCTTCAACATCAGTCTTTCCAATGAACACCCAGGACTGATCTGCTTAGGATGGACTGGTTGAAACTCCTTGCAGTCCAAGGGACTTTCAAGAGTTTTCTCCGACATCACAGTTCAGAAGTGTCAATTCTTCAGCACTCAGCTTTCTTCAAGTCCAACTCTCCCATCCATACATGACTACTGGAAAAAAACACAACTTTGATTAGACGGACCTTTGTTGACAAAGTAATGTCTCTGCTTTTTAATTTGCTGTCTAGGTTGGTCATAACTTTCCTTCCAACTAGTAAACATCTTTTATTGCAGGTCAGGAAGCAATAAAACTGGTAGAACTGGACATGGAACAATAGGTTGGTTCCACATAGGAAAAGGGGCACGTCCAGGTTGTATATTGTCACCCTCCTTATTCAACTTAGATGCAGAATGCATCGTGAGAAATGCTGGGCTAGAAGAAACACAAGCTGGAATCAAGATTGCCAGGAAAAATATCAGTAACTCCAAGTATGCAGATGATACCACCCTTATGCAGAAAGTGAAGAAGAACTAAAGAGCCTCTTGATGAAAGTGAAAGAGGAGTGTAAAAATGTTGACTTAAAGCTCAATATTTAGAAAACTAAGATCATGGCATCTGGTCCCACCACTTCATGGCAAATAGATGGGGAAATAATGGAAACAGTTGCTGACTACTTTTGGGGGATTCCAAAATCACTGCAGATGGTGATTGCAGCCATGAAATTAAAATTTTCTGTCTTCAGAGAATTACCTGGGGTATATAATATATATTAATTATATATAATTATATATTATATAATATATTATTATTATATATATAATTATGTGTTATATATTATGTGGGATATTACCAGAGAATATGGGATATATGTATTTGCATGATCAGAATAATGTAGTATGCAGGCTTTTGTTCATGGCTTCTCTTAATTAGTATAATTATTTCAGAATGATAGCATAGTATAGCATGTATAAGAACTCCATTAATTTGATGGCTGAATTATATTTCATTGAATGATTTATTTATTGATCACCTGTTGATGAACATTTGAGTCAATTTTTTTCCCATTTTTTGTTTATTTCTTTTTAAACTATTAATTTTCAATATAATTATTTTGCATTTTAAAACTTTATGTCTTTTTCTGCATCTATTTAGGTTATCATATGACTTTTATTTTTCATTTGGTGAATATGGCCTGTCATATTGATTGATTGGCATATATCAAAGAATGCTAGAATCCCTGGAATAAACCCAACATGATCACAGTGTGCGTGCTTTTTGACGTGTTGACTTCTGTTTGCTAAAATTTTGTTGAGGATTTTTTGCATCTATGTTCAACAGTGATATTGACCTGTAGCTTTTTTTTTTTTTTTTTTTGGTGTTGTTTTTGTCTGGTTTTGGCAGCAGGGTGATGGTGGCCTTGTAGAATTAGTTTGGAACTCTTCTTTCCTCTCCAATTTCTTGAAAGAGTTTTGGAAGGAAAAGCATTATATCATCTTAAAACATTTGATAGAACTCATCTGTGAAGTCATATCCCACTGGGGTTTTTACTTTTGGGAGATTTTTCATCACGACTTTGATAAAGAGCTTGTAATTGGGTTGTTCCTAATTTTAATTCTTCCTGGCTCAGTCTTGGAACATTGAGCTTTTCTAACAATCTGTTCATTTCTTCCAGTTATCCATTTTATTGCAATAGAGTTGTTCATGTTAGTCTCTTATAATCCTTTGTATTTCTGCATTGTCAGTTGTAACCTCTCCTTTTTCATTTCTAATTTTGTTAGTCTTATTCTTCTCTCTTTTTATCTTGGTGACTCTAGCTAAAGGTTTGTCAATTGTGCTTATCTTCTCAAAGAACCAGCTTTTAGTTTTATTAATCTTTACTATTGTTTCTTTTATTTCTGCTCAAATCTTTATTTCTTTCCTTCTACTAATTTTGTGGTTTTTTTTTTTTTTTGTTGTTGTTGTTCTTTTTCTGGTTGTTTTAGGTGTGAAGGTAGGTTGTCTAATTGATGTTTTTCTTGTTTCTTGAGAAAGGCATTTATTGCTATAAACTTCCCCTTAGAGCTGCTTTTGATGTGTCCCACATGTTTTGAATTGTCATGTTTTCATTGTCATCTGTTTCAAGAATTTTTTTTTATTTCCCTTTTGATTCCTTTTTTTTTTTTTAAATTTGGTCATAGCAGACACTTTTGATTTAGTCATAGCAAACACCCTCTTCCAACAAAACACACATGGCTCTACATGTGGCCATCACAGATGATCAACACCAAAATCAGATTGATTATATCCTTTACAGCCAAAGATGGAGATGCTCTATACAGTCAGCAAAAACAAGACCTGGTGTGAACTGTGGCTCAGATCAGGAACTCCTTATTGCCAAATTCAGACTGAAATTGAAAAAGTGGGGAAGATCACTAGACAATTCAGGTATGACCTAAAGCAAATCCCTTATGACTATACAGTGGAAGTGAGAAATAGATTTAAGGGACTAGATCTTATAGACAGAGTGCCTGATGAACTATGGATGAAGGTTCATGACACTGTACAGGAGACAAGGAGCAAGACCATCCCCAAGAAAAATGAATGCAAAAACGCAAAATGGCTGACTGAAGAGGTCTTACAAATAGCTGTGAAAAGAAGAGAAGCAAAAAGCAAAGGAGAAAAGGAAAGATATACCCATTCGAATGCAGAGTTCCAAAGAATAGCAAGGAGAGATAAGAAAGCCTTCCTCAGCAATCAATGCAAAGAATTGAGGAAAACAATAGGATGGGAAATACTAGAGATGTCCTCAAGAAAACTAGAGATACCAAGGGAACACTTCATGCAAAGATGGACTCAATAAAGGACAGAAATTGTATGGACCTAAGAGAAGCAGAAGATATTAAGAAGAGGTGGCAAGAATACCCAGGAGGACCACACAAAAAAATTTCTTCACAACCTAGATAATCATGAAGGTGTGATAACTCCCACTCACCTAGAGCTGGACATCCTGGAATATGAAGTCAGGTGGGCCTTATGAAGAATCACTACGAACAAAGCTAGTGGAGGTGATGGAATTCCAGTTGAGCTATTTCAAATTCTAAGAGATGATGATGTGAAAGAGCTGCACTCAATATGTCAGCAAATTTCAAAAACTCAGCAATGGTCATGGGACTGGAAAACATCAGTTTTCATTCCAATCCCAAAGAAGGGCAATCCCAGAGACTGTTCAAAGTACTGCACAATTGCCCTCATCTCACACGCTATTAAAGTAATGTTCAAAATTCTCCAATCCAGGATTCAGCAATATGTGAACCGTGAACTTCCAGATGTTCAAGCAGGTTTTAGAAAAGGCAGAGGAACCAGAAATCAAATTGCCAACATCCACTGGATCATTGAAAAACCAAGAGAGCTCCAGAAAAACATCTATTTCTGCTTGATTGACTATGCCAGATCCTCTGACTGTGTGGATCACCACAAACTGTGGAAAATTCTTAAAGAGATGGGAATACCAGACCACCTGACCTGCCTCTTGAGAATCCTATATGCAGGTCAGGAAGCAACAGTTAGAACTGGACATGGAACAACAGACTGGTTCAAAATAGGAGAAGTAGTATGACAAGGCTGTATATTGTCACCCTGCTTATTTAACTTATATGCAGTGTGTGTCATGAGAAATGCTGGGCTGGATGAAGCACAAGCTGGGATCAAGATTGAAGGGAGAAATATCAATAACCTCAGATATGCAGATGACACCATCCTTATGGCAGAAAGTGAGAAAGGACTAAAAAGCCTCTTGATGAAAGTGAAAGAATAGAGTGAAAAAGTTGGCTTAATGATCAACATTCAGAAAACTAATATCATGGCATCTTGCCCCATTACTTCATGACAAATAGATGGGGAAACATTGGAAACAGTGGCTGACTTTATTTTGGGGGGCTCCAAAATCACTGCAGATGGTGATTGCAGCCATGAAATTAAAAGACACTTGCTCCTTGGAAGGAAAATTTTGACCAAATTAGACAGCAATTTAAAAAGCAAAGACATTAGTTTGCCAATAAAGGTCCATCTAGTCAAGGCTATGGTTTTTCCAGTAGTCATGTATGGATGTAAGAGTTGAACTATAAAGTAAGCTGAGTGCAGAAGAAATGATGCTTTTGACCTGTGGTGTTGGAGAAGACTCTTGTGTGTCCCTTGGGCTACAAGAAGATCCAATCAGTTAGTCTTAAAGGAAATCAGTTCTGGGTGTTCATTGGAGGGACAGATGTTGAATTAAAACTCCAATACTTTGGCCACCTGATGTGAAGATCTGACTCATTTGAAAAGACCCTGATGCTGGGAAAGTTTGAGGGCAGGAGGAGAAGGGTATGACAGAAGATGAGATGATTGGGTGGCATCACTGACACAATGGACATGGATTTTGGAGGACTCCAGTAGTTGGTGGTGGACAAGGGGGCTTGGTGTACTGCAGTTGATGTGGTCGCAGAGTCGGACATGACTGAGCGACTGAACTGAACTTGATTTCTTCAGTAACTTGTTGGGTTATTTATAAACCTGTTCAATTGCCATCTGTTTGTATTTCTTACAGTGTTTTTCCTCTAACTGATATCTAGTTTCATAGCATTGTGGTCTGAGAAGATGCTTGATATGACTTCAATTTTCTTATATTTAAGGAGGTTTGATTTGTGGCCCAAGTGTGGTTTATCTTAGAGAATGTTCCACGTGCACTTGCAAAAATGGTATAAACTTCTTTATTTGAATGGGATGTCCTCAGGATATCACTCAGTTCCATCTCATCTCATGTGTCATTTAAGACATGTTTCCTTATTAATTTTCAGTTTTGATGATCTGTACATTGGTGTGAGTGGGGTGTTAAAGTCCCATCATGATTGTGTTAGTATCAAATTTTCCTTTTGTGTCTGTTAGTGAGAGAGTCAACTCCTAGGCAGGTTGATAAGAAGTCTAGGGGTCCCCGTGGAGAGAGGGGTCTGGAATTCTCAAGGAGGCAGAAAGGACAAACTTTTTTCCCCTTTACATTCCTTAGGATTATATAACAATAATGGATCCTTCTTGAAGACAGTCTCTAAAAAAAAACCTTCTGGCTAATTTTGTTATCTCAAATTGTAAATTATGGGAGTAGGTCTGATGAGTTCTTTATAACCTCCAGACATTCTTTTGATTCACTGTAATAAATAATTTGAGAGTATATAATTCCAGTGCTAAGACTAGCAAGGGGGTACTCTTTCTACCCCCTTCTGATGTCTATGTCAGAAGCTTTCTCTATCTCCTTTATACTTTAATAAAACTTTATTACACAAAAGCTCTGAGCAATCCAGCCTCATCTCTGGCCCAGGATTGAATTCTTCTCCTCTGGAGGCCAAGAACTCTGGCATCTTTTCATGACTCAGCAACAACCTTTAATCTTGGGGGCTCATTTGGGATTCTTCAGGACAAGGTAAGGATACTTGGAGCTCTAGTTCTTTGTTCTAGTGAACATGTTTCCTGCTGTACCCTACTAACTCTTCGGTGTGCTTGTGTTAATGAATGACACACCCTTTGCGAAGCAAGTGAGGAGCCCTGCTTTGCGATTCCATGGTAAGCTCATACAGCTTATGGCAGAAACCTGTCGGGGGTTTATATCAACCTGCCAATGCCAAGAGGCACCCAATGTCTCTTTGGACAGAGCAGAAATGGACAAAGTGTGTGGACTGAACTCTCCTTTCTCAGTCAAATTTTTGGTCTCTTTGACCACTTCATAACTCCTTGAAAATTAGAAGTACTAACCTAATCTATCAGATCATTGACTTTCAAGGTACTTGTGATCTGTTACTGCACATTATGACTTCGGTCCCAAACTTGGATTGGTAGTCAGGAAGCGCCTAGCCTTGCTAGGCATGGAAAGTTTGGAAGCTAGATGGAGCTCTGCCTCCACGAGCACCTCTGAGGTTAAAGGTTACTCAGATTAGAACTACAAGGGATTTTTTTCCCTTTGATAACACTGGCTGTTAGTGGATAAGAGGAGGCTCATACTGGTATGGTGACACTTGGAAGAAACATCTCAGTTTCACGTTCATGTCAGTCTTATTGTGGTCAGGAATATACACAGGGTCATGCACAGGCACTCAGGTGATGAGTGTTTCCCCCAGCAGTTTAGACTGGGAGGCATTCTGGAAGGTTACTCTGATTGCACCCTGGGTGGCATCAGAGGAAAGCAAGGTTTTAATGGTGAGGAGCTGGACTTCAGTCAAAGATGCCATAGGGACTACCCCTCGTGCATCTCCACCTGTCTCAGTGGTAGAACAAGGAGGGACGAGTAGGTCACCTGCATCAGTAAGGGACAGACTAAGTCTGACCAGGGAAGGAAAGCTTTGTGTAAAGTCTGTCTACACCCTCATCTAGAGCAGAGAGGGATGCCTCTGGTAGAAAGACTGTGCTGATCGCTTTTTTTCTCTCTTATAGATGGGAGCTAACAATTCCAGCCTCACTCCTTTGAACTTTTTATTTTTTTTATTTTTTTTATTTTTTTATTTTTTATCCTGAAAAACTGGGATGGGTTTGATCCCCAGGGCTTAAGAAGACACACCTGGTCTACCTATGCGATGCTGCAGGGCCACGGTATCCTTTGGAGGATGGCGAATGGTGGCCAGTTGGAGGGTCTCTTAAGTATAATACTGTTTTACAATTAGACCGGTTCTGTAGAAAACAAGGGAGATGGGTAGAAGTAGCATACATGTTGTCCTTTTTCTCTCTGTGAAATATTCCAGACTTATGTCCTAAGGGTATAGATTTGGGTGTGACACTTTCAGCTCCCTCCTGTCCTCCTTCTTTGCTAGAAGAGATGGAGCACAGGAGACAAAGAGATAAAGAAAAGCAGGTTTCTCCAATCTATCCCTGGGATCATATGTGTAGAGCAGGAAGAGAGACTGAGGAATAGCCACACAAGCTGTTGCCTCTTCATGAAGCACCCACCAGGAGAAATAATCAGTCTATGAGAGTTAATAAGCCTTTTTCTCATCAAGAAATACAAAAATATCAAGGAGGATCTGGAGACTATTTAGAGGATGGAGAAAAATATATTAGAGCTTTTAAAGGTGTTACTCTGCTTTATGACTTTACTTGGAAGGATTTGATGTATATCTTGGGACAAACACTGACTCCTCACTCAAAGACTTGGGAAAAGCAGTGGCTTATGGAGATGAATGGTTTGGTATGGAATCAGTAGGGAAGAGGGAGGACAAGATAACTGCCCTCCCCACTGGGAATCAGGTGGTCCCAATTACAGAATCAGACTGGGACTACAACACAGCAAAAGGCAGATGGGATCAGAGTCCTTTTGCAGATATATTCTTGAAGGACACATGCAGGAGTGTGCTAAGCCTTTAAACTATGGCAAATTGGCAGACATAGAACAGGAGGAGAAGGAAGCTCCTGGTAAATTCCTAGACAGACTGAGAGAAGCCCTTCACAGATTCACTTAGATTGATCCTGAAAGTGAAGAGGGAAAAGTGACTTAGATTGATCCCAAAAGTGAAGAGGGAAAAGTGATCTTAAAGGATAGATTTCTCACTCAGTCGGCTGCAGATATCTGCTGTAAGCTATTAAAATGGGCATATAGGCCAAATCAGTCTTTAGATAATCTGTAACAACTGGCTCATTCTATTATGGAAGGGAATATGAAGAAAAGAAAGAAAGGCAGAAAAGGAGAAAGGAAAAGGTGGAAGCCCTTACAAGGGCCATGAAAACCATTCTTAAACAGCCTGGGGAAAATGCCCAGAGGGACCCAGGTGAAAAGGGTTGGACTTGCTGTTACTGTTGAAAGGAGGGTCAAAGGAGGGTCACCTCAAGTGAGATTGCCCTCAGGCATCTAAGCCGCCCCTGGTTCCCAGGTCTGCAAAGGACCACACTGGAAGAGAGACTGCCCCTAGAGGCGTAGATTTCAGGGTTCAGACTCTCAAGACAATCAGGACTGAAGGTACCCAGGGATCCCTACACAAGCTCCCATCCTAATTACACCTGAGGAACCCTAGGTATTAATAACCGTGAGAGGCCAATCCATCGATTTCCTTTTAGATACTGGGGCAACTTACTCCATGCTTACTGAAACCCCTGGCCCACTTTCTTCCCTATCCGCTTCCGTAATGGGACTGTCTGGACAAGCCAAAACATATTACTTCAGTGTATCTGTCAGTTGTGACTGGGATTTGGTGCTATTTTCACACGAGTTTCTGATTGTGCCTGAGTCTCCCTCACCCCTTTTGGGGAGGGATATACTGAGCAAGGTCCATGCCTCTTTTTTCATGAATATGGAACCTTCCTTTTCTCTCCCTTTAATTGAACAAAATGTAAATCCTAGAGTATGTGGTGGTAGAAAATCTGTGGGTCGAGCACAAAATGCTATTCCTGTAGTTGCCACGCTCGGAGACCTGCACTTAGTTTCACATAAGAAGCAGTATCCACTGAAACCTGAGGTTAAGGAAGGGTTAAAACCCATCATTGAGACTTTAAAGGACCAGGGGCTCCTATAACAGTCCATGCAACACTCCTATTCTGGGTATAAAGAAATCAAATGGTAAATGGAGACTAGTTCAAGATTTATGAATAATAAATGAGGCTGTAGTTCCTTTACACCCCATGGTGCCTAATCCTTATACTCTACTGTCTGAAATTCCTGAAGGAGTCAAATATTTCTCAGTAATGATTTGAAATGTGCCCTCTATCCAGTGCCTTTGGCGGAGGAAAGTTAATTTCTATTTGCCTTCAAGGCAAATAGGGATGCAGCCAGCTGCTCAGTTAACCTGCACAGTTTTGCCCCAGAAATTTCGTGACAGTCCTCACTTATTCGGACAAAGTTTGTCACGGGATCTACAAAACTTTAATAGCTCTGAAGCAGTGGTGTTACAATATGTAGATGATATTTTGCTCTGTACTGAGACAGAGGGAGCTTGTTCACGAGCCTCAGAAGACTTCTTAAACTTTGGCAGGCTTTGGTTAAAAGGGATCAAGAGAAAAGATTCAGCTTTGTCAACAATCTATTAGATATCTGGGCCTAATCATATCAGAAGGGACTAGCGCCATAGGTCTAGAGAGAATTAAACCTATACTAAATCATCCCTTACCTATGACTTTAAGACAATTGAGAGGATTTTGGGGAATCACAGGTTACTGTCGCATTTGGATTCCAGGTTATGGGGAACTTGCCTGGCCTTTATATAAACTTATAGCTGAAACTCAGCAGGCCTGAACTGACAAACTGGTTTGGTCTCCAGATACTCAAAAGGCTTTTAAAGTTCTTCAGACTAGTCTCCTGCAAGTTCCCGCTCTGAGCTTGCCCAGGTCAGAATTTAATTTGGCTAAAAGAAAAGGTGTGGCCTTGGGAGTTTTGACACAACCCCAAGGACCTCACCAGCAACCTATTGCTTATTTAAGCAGAGAATTGGATATAGTTTCATGTAGGTGGCTCCACTGCCTAAGAGTAATTGGGGCAGTGGCTTTATTAACACCTGAAGCTTTAAAAATAATTAATGGATGAAACCTTACTGTACTGACTTCTCATGATGTGAGTGGAATCTTAAATTCTAAGGTTAATATTTGGATGACAGACAGTAGACTTCTTAAATATCAGTCACTATTGTTAGAAGGACCAGTAACTAAGCTCAAAGTTTGTGGAAATTTAAATCCTGCCACTTTCCTTCCTGAGAAGGAAAATGAAACACCTGATCATGATTGTTCCCAATTCCTAACTTTAAACTATGCAGCTTGGGAAGATCTAATGGATACCCCATTAGACAATCCTGACTTGGAAATATTTACAGATAGCAGTTCTTTTGTTCAGGATGGAAAGCATAAATCAGATTATGCAGTGGTGACTGCTGAACAGGTTTTAGCAGCAAAATCTCTCCCCCAGGGAACCAGTGCCCAGTTAGCAGAGCTTGTGGCTCTGACCCAAGCTCTAGAGTTAAGCAAAGGGCAACCAGTAAATATCTACACTGATTCTAAGTATGCTTATTTGACTTTACATGCTCATGCTGCAATATGGAAAGAAAGACAGTTTAAAACAGCAACTGGAAAATCTTTAAACATTTCAGAGAGATTGAGAGACTTTTAACTGCTATAGATTGTCCTAAAGAAGCAGCAGTTGTTCATTGCAAAGGACAAATGAAGGATGGGAGTGAAATAACTGAAGGTAATCAACTGGCTGACTGTCAAGCCAAAAAAGTGGCACTTTACAAAACCCCCTCACTACAGATGTCTTTGATCTGGACAGGTCCTATGGAACAGGAAAAACCACAATATACTGAGGAAGAATTAGAAAGATATGAGAAAAGAGGAGCAAAGATTACTGATAAAGGATGGCTACCGCCTGAGGATGGACGATTAATAATTCCTGAAAGTGTTTAATGGAAAATTCTTAAGGGTTTACACCGGAGTTTTCATTTGGGTGCAGAGAGTACTTACCAGATGGCTTCTTGTTTTTTTGAAGGTTAAAATGTAATGAAAACTTCAAAGAACATTATCAAAAGGTGTGAGGTTTGTCAGAAACATATCCCAAAGACTGAGAAGCTAGCACAATCTGGATTGCAACGAAGGGGAAAGTATCCTGGAGAGGAATGGGAAATTGATTTTACTCATATGCCAAAAGTTTAAGGGTATTTTTGCTTACAAGTTTGGGTGGATACTTTTACTGGATGGATTGAGGCTTTTCCCTGTCATAGTGAGCAGGCTAAGGAGGCTATAAAGATTTTAATACATGAAATTGTCCCCAGGTTTGGGCTGACACAGAGCGTTTAGAGTGACAATGACTCCACATTTAAAGCTGCTGTAACTCAGGGGGTGTCTAAAGCTCTAGGAATAGAGTATCGCTTACACTGTTCCTGGAAACCCCAAACCTCAGGAAAGGTTGAAAAATCCAATGACATTGTCAAAAGACATCTGTGCAAATTAACTCAAGAGATGCAGGACAATTGTATTAAAGTCCTATCCATAGCTGTAATGAGGGCTCGAACTGCCCCTAAAAAGGAGGGACTGTCCCCCTTTGAATGTATTTATGCAAGGCCTTTCTTATGCACTGACATTGTTATAGACACTGAAGCCTTGGAATTAACTAATTATGTAACTCAGCTCTCAGTTTTTCAACAGGCATTACCAGAACTCCAGGAGATGACTCCTGACCCAGCCTCTGAGTCAAGCAAGCCTCTATTTGAGCTAGGAACTGAGGTCCTCATAAAACACTGGGGTCTGGGGGCCCATCCCTTGAGCCCCTCTGGGAAGGCCCTTACCAGGTTATTCTTTCTTCTCCCACAGCTGTCAAAGTGCCAGGAATTGATTCGTGGGTACATTACACTCGAGTTAAGAGGTGGCACCCTGACCAGAACTAAGTGATGTCATTTTATGTCTTTACTTTCTATGCTCTTACTTTGTACTTTTCAGATGGGCCTGATAATCTATGTGAGCCTACTTCTGACTCCAAAGATCCTGAGTCTGCCATTTGATCCTTAAGACAATGCCTTCCTGTCCTGGGCTCACTCATATGCAGCATTTCACAATCAGTCTAACTGCTGGGCCTGTGGAACACTCCCTTCTTTGTCAGTGCAAGGCTTGCCGTGGTGGACATCTCCACTTCAAGGACAGGACTTTCTCCAAGTCTGCAAATACCTTCAATATTTGCATGTGATGCCTCTTCTTAAACTGATGATATCTAACAACCCTAAAATGGACTGGTACAACATGCACTTTAACTATGGACATAATGTTACTTTTAACTTTGATTATACATTGTCTTGGTTCAATGACTATTTTGTTATACATAAGCCAAATAGGTTTAGATTTAATGGGTTTTTACCTGATGTTTATCGAATATGGGATGAGGTTATATGGTTAACTCCTGAAACAGGACGTCTAATGTCTACTGCCCGTATATGCTGCGAGCAAATAGAGCCATCCCCAGAAGTTAGCCAACAACTTAATTATAGTGATTGGAAACACTTGGGATTTTTGCCTCAGGAAATATGCAATGTAATGATTTCCGTGATTTTCAACCCCAATTCAGGTCCTCCCTTTGTCTGGCCAGGCAATGATTGGGACTGGATATCTCAGTCATGCTGTCTTGCTCCAAATGAGACTTACTGGATATGTGGCTCTTACATATGGGCATGGCTTCCCCCTGATTGGATAGGGAGATGCACCTGAGGTCTAGCCTTTACACATGGCCTTATATTTTCAGAGCTTCCAGAGAAGTCTGCTAATTTACCCCACCTTAAAACTCGGTGGGCAAGGTCTGTATTTCAGTGGTATGATTATTTGGCTACAGTGTTAGTCCCCTCTTTGGGAACTACAGATGTTATGCTACTAGTGGATGCTTTGACTAATTTTACTCAACAGGCATTACAAGATTCTCAAAAAGCTCTTTCAGCTCTTAATGCTGTAGATACACAAATTAGAAAGGTGGTTTTGCAAAATAGATTAGCTTCAGATATTCTGACAGCTGTACAAGGAGGAACTTGTGTCATTATTCATACCCAATGCTGTACATATATACCCGATATGAGCACTAATGTTACTCATTTTACTAAACCACATGACCAAGATGACTGGGGCTATGGATACTCCTGAAGCCTCAATTGCCTCACTTTGGGAGATGTTAACTAGTTCCCCATGGTGGAAGACTATCTTAATTACAATAATTCCGGTTGTTCTATTTTTGCTGTTTTCTCCCTGCATCTGTAACTGTGTAATTGGATTTGTTTCTAGTCACATGAAGGCTTTTAAGTTACAAATTGTTGTCCAAGCTCCTGTGAGTGCCACAGCCTCTCCAACTATTACTTGGGGACCCTGGATCAGAGACCCTCAATATGAGGGTTAGGAGAATATGTTGCCTTAACAATTTAGGGACCAGACCCCTAAACAGCAGGAAGTAGTTATGGAATGAAAACAATGCCCCTTTCCCTTGGCAACACAATTCTCCTAAAAGAAAATGGGGAATAAGAGAGTCAATTACTATGCAGGTTGGTAAGAAGTCTAGGGGTCCCCATGGAGAGAGGGGTCTGGAATTCTCAAGGAGGAAGAAAGGAACCCCCCCCCCGCCACATTCCTTAGGATTATATAACAATAATGTATCCTGCTTGAGGACAGTCTCTAAAAAAAACCTTCTGGCTAATTCTGTTATCTCAAATTGTAAATTATGGGAGTAGGTCTGGTGAGGTCTTTACAACTTCCAGACATTCTTTTGATTCACTGTAATAAATAATTTGAGAGTATATAATTCCAGTGCTAAGATTAGCAAGGGGGTACTCTTTCTACCCCCTTCTGATGTCTATGTCAGAAGCTTTCTCTATCTCCTTTATACTTTAATAAAACTTTGTTACACAAAAGCTCTGAGAGATCCAGCCTCGTCCCTGGCCCTGGATTGAATTCTCCTCTGGAGGCCTAGAACCCTGGTGTCTTTGCATGATTCAGCAACAACCTTTTATTAGTGTTTGTCTTATGTATTGAGGTGCTCCTATGTTGTGTGCACAGTTATTTAAAATTGTTATGTTTTCCTCTTGGATTGATCACTTGATCATTATGTAGTGTCATTCCTTAGCTCTGGTAATCTTTAGTTTCAGGTCTATTTTGTCTGATATAAAGATTACTACTCCAGCTTTCTTTTGCTTCTCCTTTGCATGGAATGTATTTTTCCATCCTCTCACTTTCAGTCTATATGTGTCTTTATGTCTGAAGTTGGTTTCTTGTAGACAATATTTATATGGGTCTGGTTTTTTTTTTATCCATTCAGCCAGTCTGTGTCTTTTGGTCAGAGCATTTAATTCATTTACATTAGAGGTAATTATTGAGGCGTATGTTCCAACTGCCATTTTCTTAACTGTTTGGGGTTGATTTTGTAGACTTGTTTTCTTCTCTTGTATTTCTTGACTATGTAAATCCCTCTTACATTTGTTGTAAAGCTGGTTTGGTGAATCATCTTAACTTTTTCTTGTAAGAACAGATTTTTATTTCTCCATCAATTTTGAATAGAGCCTTGCTGGGTACAGTAATCTTGGTTGTAGACTTCTCCCTTTGAGTACTTTAAATATATTCTGCCATTCCCCTCAGCCCTGCAGAGTTTCTGCTAAAGAAGAGCTGTTAAGTATACAGTGTTTCTCTTGTAAGTTACTTGTTGCTTCTGTCTTGCTGTTTTTAATATTTTTTCTTGGTGTTTAGTCTTTGTTAGTTTGATTAGTATGTGTCTTGACATGTTTCTCCTGGGTTTATTCTGTAAGGGGCTTGTTGTGCCTCTTGGAGTTTTTTTTACTATTTCCTTTTCCTTCTAAGGGACATTTTCAATTATAATCTCTTCAAAAAATTTCTCATATCATTTCTTCTTCTCGTTCTTCTGGGAACACTATTCGAATGTTAGTGCATTTGACATTGTCCCTGAAGTCTCTGAGGCTACCCTACATTCTTTTCATTCTTTTTACTTTATTCTATTCTTCAGCAATTACTTTTACCATTTGATTTTCCTGCTCGCAGATTTGTTCTTCTGCTTCAGATAGCCTGTTATTTCTTTTAGACTATTTTAAATTTCAGTTGTGTTTAATTTTTCATTGTGATGTCTCTGTATGTTTATTCTTTCATTCGTCTAGATTATGTTCATTGATTCCTGAATTTTCTCCATTTTGTTTTCAAGGCTTCTGATCATATTATTGTCATTATTCTGAATTCTTTTCAGGTAGTTTGCATGTTTCCTCTTTTATTTGGGCTTCTATGTTTCTATCTTGTTCCTTCACTTGTGTAGTATTTCTTTCCCGTTAAATTTTTTTAAAACTTACTGTGTTTGAGGTCTCATTTTCTCAGCTTCAAGGTTGAATTCTTTCTTCCATTTGTTTTCTGTCCTCCTAAGGCTGGTCCAGTGGTTTGGTATGGTTCCTGTAGGATGAGATTTGTGCTGAGATTTTGTTTGTTTCTTTTTCCTCTGATGGGCAAGGTTGAGTGAGATGGTAATCCTGTCTGTTGATGATTGGATTTTTATTTTTGTTTCATTTGTTTTTTGGATGAGGTGTCCAGCACAGGGTGCTGCTGGGGGTTGAGTGATGCCATGTCTTGTATTCAAGGATTTTCTTTGTGTGCCTTCTCACTATTTGATACTCCCTAGGATTAGTTATCTGGTATTCTTGTATCTTGGAGTCAGTGCTCTCACTCCAAAGGTTCGGGGCTTAATCTCTGGTTAGGAACGAAGATTCCACAAGTAGTTTATTATGGCATTAAATGAGATGATAGGAAATATCAATAAATGAACTCCAGACAAATGACAGTTACAAAATCAGGCAAATAATAATGAAAATAATGGAATATACACATATACATATACACTCATGAGCAAAGTGAAAAGGTGAAAAGAATAATAAAAAAAAAAAGTACAAGAGATTGAACCAGCAAAGAAAGTAAATCAAAAATTATAGTTACCATTTAAGTACAAAACTAACTATAGCACAAACTGGAAAACAAAACTAAAGCAATGTACTCAGTTGGAAATAAAACAATGGAAACAAAATTACAAATAAGTGGAGAGGAACCAAGCAAAAGAAAAAGAAAGAAAGGATATGTAAAATTAAACAGAGGTAGATGGAGAAGGCTTATATGCATTAAAGATTAACTGCAAGGGGAAAAGAAGAGTAGGAAAGGCAAACAAAGGGATAAACTTAGAAAAATATAATAGGATGAAAAATTTTTTAATTCAAGTTACAAATAACAGAAAAAATACGGGAGGAAAAATTAAAAAAAGGAAAGGAAAGGAAAACTTCACATGACTGCAAAAGCCCAACATAGAGGCCGAGGTTTATAGCAACAATAAAATGTGTGACTGAATATACAGATATACATATACACTCATATGCAAAATCTAAATAGTCCAAGAAAAATAGGGTACAATTATCAACATGTCAAACATAGCAAAACAAAAGTTATATCTACCAGAAGAAAGCTAAATAAAGCACAAACTGTAAAGTAAAACTTAAGTAAGGTACCAATTAGGGAATAAAGCAATGAAAGTAATACTAACAAAATGTTGAGCAGCAAGAAAAGAAAGAAATAATAGATATGTAAAATAAAAGAGGTAGATGAAGAAGATTTATATATATTAAAGATTAACCACAAGGTGAAAAGAAGAGTGGAAAGGCAAACAAAGGAATCAATGTAGAAAAAAATGTAATAGGGTTAAAAAATATAATTATAAAAAAAGGGAAAAATGCAAGAAGAAAGTAAAAACAAACAAACAAAAAACTCTATGGAACAGGAAAAGACCAACGTTGAGGCAGAGGTTTATAACAACAATAAAAAGTGTGACTGAATATACATGTATACAGATACACCCATATGGAAAATCAAAGTAGTTCAAGAAAAAGTATTTACCTGGTGGACAAAGGAAACCAAAATTATGTGTGCCAGAACAGCACAACCAAAGCACAAACTGGAAAACAAAACTAGAGCAAGGTTCTAATTGGCGAATAAAGCAAATAAAATAAAAGTAACAAATATGTTGACAGGAAAGGAAAAAAAGAAGAGAAAGAATAGATATGCAAAGTTAAACAGAGGTAGATAAAGACAATTTATATACATTAACTGCATTATATACATTAACTGCAAAGGGAAAAGTAGGAAAAGCAAACAAAGGAATAAAATAATAGGTTTAGAAAATTAAAGATTAAAGTTGGAAAAAGGTTTAAAAAAAAGAAGAAGAAAACGCCACAGAACTGCAAAAGCCCGACGTAGAAGCAGAGATTTATAACAGTGATAAAAACGTGACTGAGGAAATAAAAAAAAAAAAAACTCAAAAACTTCATAAAACTTCATAGTGCAAATGAAATCGACAACTACAACAGTGGGGGAGAAAAGGAAGAAAAAGAAAAAAAAGATCCAAAACAATCTATAGAGCAAGTCAAAACATAAGAATAATACATGTTTACCTTGAGTCATTCCTGTCAGAGTCCTTTCCTTTGCTTGGAATCACAGTCCACCTCATCTCCCTAGGATATCCTCCAACATTGTGCTGATCTCAGGATCTGCTGTGGCAGCAGCTCAGATTCTAATCTGGTCCTACTCCTATGTGTTCTTGCCTGTAATGTCCACAGCTATTAAAACTAGTGCAATTTCTTTTGTGGGAGCTCTCAATGTCCTTTTATATATTCCATAGACACAGAGTCTGCCTTGTTGATTGTGTGGATTTAATCTGCAGCTTGTACAGCTGGTAGGAAGGTTCATGGTTCTCTTCCTTCACCATACTGACCCTGGGTTTCAATTGTGGGTTTATTTCCATCTCTGTATGTTGTTCATCTGCAGAGGTTTTCTCCTGAGGCTGCCTGGAGGACTTGGGTTTGCCCCCATGAGGGCCAGGAGTGGAGGTGTTGAAGGTACTTGGGTCACAAGGGTTCTGGTAGCACCAGGTACTCAGGTGTTTGGTGACTAGGGCAGCAGGAAATAAAGTGCCCTAGAAGGGTATGGGGAGAAGGAAATGGCAACCCACTCCAGTGTTCTTGCTTAGAGAATTCCAGGGACAGGGGAGCCTGGTGGGCTGCCGTCTATGGGGTCTCATAGAGTCGGACACGACTGAAGTGACTTAGCAGCAGCAGCAGAAGGGTGTGACAACCAGTATCGACCAATAACCCTCCAGTATTCTTGCCCAAAGAACCCATCTCTCTATCAGAGAATCCTGACAGGCCACAGTCTACAGGGGAGAAAAGAGTCAGACATTACTGAGGCGACCCTGTCCGCATATACACAAGAGTGTTTTTGCCTGTGGCAACACTGCCCCAGTGAGAGTTGAGCATGAATACGCGGCAGCTGCTTGGCTTTCAGGGACCCTGGAAGTGCCAAGTGTGCAGGGACTTGGATTGCCTCCATCACAGGAGTTATGGCCTTATCAGAATATTTTCTTTGACTTCTGATTATTTTCTTTAAACTCATTCTGTTCCAGGCTTCCTTTTCCCAGGCTTCAAAGTCAAGTTCTTCCTTTTGGTTTCTGCCCTCCTAAGGCTGGTCCAGTGGTTTGTGTAAGCCAGTGGTTTGGGTGAAATTTGTGCTGAATTTTTTTTCCTTCTTCTTCGGAGGTACAGGGCTTAGTGAGGTGGCAATCCTGTCTGCTGAAAATTGGATTTATATTTTTATCTTGTTTGTTTTTTGGATGAGGTTTCCTACATGGAGTGGAACTGGTGGTTGCACTTATATTTAAGTGGTTTCCTTTGTGTGAGTTTTCACTATTTGATACTGCCTAGGGTTAGGATTTCTCTGGTTGCTAGGGTCTTGGAGTCAGTGCTCCCACTCCAAAGTCTCAGGGCTGGATCTCTGGCCAGGAACAGAGACAACACAGCTGCTTTGTTAAGGCATTGTTAGATTTAAAAAATATCCAAAAAGGAGAAACCAAAGATGAATCCCAGACAAATGGAAGTTACACTGTCACGCAAATAATATTTAGAGTAATGGAATATACACATATATTCCCACAAAGGGAACATATACATATACACCCATAAGCAAACTCAAAACAGTTCAACAAAACTAAAGTACAGTAGATTTACTCAGTGAACAAAGGAAACCAAAAATGATATCTACAGTTAAGAACACAGTTAACTAAAGCACAAACTGGAAAACAAAACTAAAGCAAAGTCTCAAGTGAGGATTAAGGCAATGAAAATAAAACTAATGAAATGCTGAGAGGAAAGGAAAGAAAGAAAAGAAACCAAAAATATTTAAATAGAGGTAGACAAAGATTTATACACATTAAATATTAACTGCAAGGGGGAAAGAAGAGCAGAAAGGCAATAATGGAATAAATGTATAAAAAATATAATAGGTTTTTAAAAATTAAAACTCTAAAATAGAAAAGAATTAAAAAAATGGAAAAAGACAGAAAGGGGGGACAATAAAAGGAAACGTCACAGAACTGCAAAAACCCAACATAGAGCCAGAGATTTACAACAACAATAAAAAGTGTGACTGAATATACACATATACATATATAGGCATAAGCAAAATCAAAACAGTTCGACAAATAAAAAGTACAATGGATTGACCTGGTGAACCAAGGAAACCAAAAACTAAATCCACCGGAAGA
Source organism: Cervus canadensis (assembly GCF_019320065.1). Lineage (NCBI taxonomy): Eukaryota > Metazoa > Chordata > Mammalia > Artiodactyla > Cervidae > Cervus > Cervus canadensis. Next base: position 3,711,621 of record NC_057420.1, read on the forward strand.
AAACTAACTGAAGCACAAACTGGAAAATGAAACTAGAGCAAGGTGCCAATTGGGGAATAAAGCAGTGAAAATAAAACCAACAAATATGGTGAGAGGAAAGGAAAGAAGGAAAAAAATAGATATGCAAAGTTGAATAGAGGTAGGTAAAGAAGATTTATATACATTAAAGATTAACTGCAAGGGGGAAAAGAACAGTAGGAAAAGAAAACAACACTCAGTGTTCTGCCATAAAGTTGATGTTAGTTATATGAAGTTTATTACCTTCATCAGGTTAAAGAAGTTTTATACTTCTAGTTTGCTAAGAAGTATATACAGAATGTGATCAGTCACTAAGTTGTGTCCAACTCTTTGCAACCCCATGGAGTGTAAGCCAAAAAGACTCCTCTGGCCTTGGGGATTCTCCAGGCAATAATACTAGAGTAGGTTGCCATGTCTTGCTCCACGGGATCTTCCCCACCCAGGGATGCAACCCAGGTCTCCAAAATGCCAGGCCATTTTTTTTTACCAGCTGAATCACAAGGGAATCCCAAGAATACTGAAGAGGGTAGCCTATCTCTTCTCCAGGGGTTCTTCACAAGCCAGGAGTAGATATTAGACTTTATCAAATTATTTTTCTGCATTTATTGAGATGACCTTAGTTTTTATTAAGCTTAATTACACTGATTTATTTTCAACTGTTTGACCAATGCTGCATTCTTAGGGGGACAAAAGTCAATAGATTATGCTGTATCATACTTCATATACATTGGTGTAGTCTGTGCTTGATTGTGGACACTTTCTATGGCTACCTCTTCAAATGCACAGTATTCTCCTGCTTCCCTGTGTAAACTTTCATTTATTCTAGTCACTGTGTTTGCCATCTGACACTATAGTTTTCAATCTATAAGATGAAATTGGGTCTATTTTATGATTTCCACATCTCTACTTAATTTTATAACATACAAAACACAGTTATTCCAAGTATTTTAATGTCTCTTCAATTTCTAAAATCTATGCCAATTCTGGATCAGTTTGATTTCTCAAGGGAATTTTAATATGACTTTCTTACCTTAGTAGATTAAATATCTTCTTAATGTGGTTAAAGTCTAGTTCCCTCTTTCTTTTCAATTGGCTGCTCATGTCTTTTGAACATCTAATAAAGTGAATGTCTTATGCTACATCTTTCTTATAAACTGTTGGCTCATGTCTTTTTCACATTTTTCTATCATGTTTTAGGTTCTTGGTTCTAAAAATTTTAAGAGTCATCTTTTGGGTTTGTTTATGGTGTGCTTTTGTTCTACCTCTTAAAATTTTAAGCATTGTGATGCATCCTGAGTGAATAAGTAACCACTGGACACCAGGAAGTGAGCACTTCTTGAAAACCCAGGACATTCCACTACAACAACAACAACAACAACAAAACAAAAAACAAAAAACAAAAACTGTGTCCCTAGGAGCACACATCAGGTTGGTTGACCCTGCTTGTCAATTAGGAGCACAATGATTGTGGTGAAGCCCAAAACTTATTTTCTCCAGAGAAAACCACCTCAGTGAGAGACCTTGTGAACTAGATGGGCAGGACATGATTACCCAGTGTTTCCTCCGAAAAGCTGGAAGCTTGTGGTAGCTGTTCATGGAAATGAATTCCACTATAGTCTTGACTGTGAGGTAAACTCCAATGGAGGGGCCAGCTGGAAAGCAAGACAAGAAAAGAGATTTTTGAGGGCACATGTTAAGACCTTTGCACATGAGACTCACAAACCTCTGGGCAAGCTCCACTCCTTCATGGGAATACTAATCAGTCGCAGGTGATCATGTCCTTCTTGGGATCATCCAGCATTACCTGAAGCATGCATTTGTCTGTCTCCTCCCCATCACACTGTTAAAACCCAAACCTGAGTAATACACCTAGTGAGCTGCCCATGCATCCTAGACTTGAAACAAGACAGCTTCATGTGGAGCAAGGGAAAGTGTATTCAGTGCCTTCTCACAGTGGGAAGACAGGGGGTTCAGACTGGAAACTAGAAAACTGAGGAGAACTCTGTGAACACTGAGAAAAGGAGGTGGGATGGGAAAGGTTTCTTTAGGTGGTCCAGATTTTAATGGTCTTCAGGGTGCTTTAAGAGCACATTTTAGGAATAAAGTGGAATGATTCTCATTTCCACAGACACTTCAATACTGTCTAATTATCATGGAGGGAGTTTAGGCAAGATATTAAAAATTAGATAATGGTGAAAGCTGAGACAGAACAGAATGAAAGCCTGCATCGTGTGGCTGTGGGGCAAGGTTTAGAGGAGACACACTTTGCCTGCCACGTAACCCATCAGAGTTGACGTAGAGAGATGAGGATGGCAGGTGAGTTTGGAGAGCTCTTTAGTGGCATTAAAAATACCTCATTTATCCCAACAAATCATCTGAGTTGCTCCACATCCTCTCCTAGAGGGGTCAGGATGGGGTTCTGTGATGTCAAGTCTCACCCAGAGACACCTTTGGCTGGGAAAGTGTCTAGCTGACCTCATAAAGCATAAAGGTGTGGCTCCCTGGGGAGGGGTATATATAGGAGTCTCAGGAGCTCTGGATCAGACCACTCAGTGTCTTCAAGATGACTAAGGTGACTGGGAAGCCACAAGGCTCTAGAGTAGCTGTGGAACAGCCTACTCCATATACCCAGGAGGAAAAGACCTCACAACTGAGGTCCAAAGGAAGTATCAAGGTGAGCTGAGCCCACCTAAGCTCCTCATGTCTTTCTCTGTTTGACTTACTTAGTATTATCATCTCTAGGTCCATCCATGTTGAAAAAATTATTCCATTCTTTCTTATGGTTAATATTCCACTGTATGTATAATATACAGATATCCATTCACCTATCTATGGGCATTTAAGGTTGTTTCCAAGTCTTTGCTCTGAACATTGTACTTCTATAAACACTGTTGTGCATGTCCCTTTTCTGATGGGAGCTTTCATCTTTACTGGATATGTGCCAAGTAGTGAGATTGTTAGATCATATGGTAACCGTATTTTTAGTTTTTTTTAAAAACTGCGTACCAGGCTCATTATATAATATATATATATATATTCATGTTGAGCTTTGACAGAAAACAAACTCTGTAAAGCAATCATCCTTCAATAAAAAAAAAGATTAATTACAAAATAATTGCTTACTGTTTTTGATAGTGACTGCATTACTTTCTTGACTTTTATGTTTAGGATGTTGTTAATCTTCTGGTAGTACATGGTTGGCTTAAATGTACTTTTCAAAACGTGTTTGTTTTTTTTTAATTTTTGTTTCTTACTATTAGGAGTAGAGCTGCCAGATCATACGGTCAGCCTGTTGTTAACTTTACAAGGCACGTTGTAGTCATGTTTATAATGGCACCTACCAAATATATTGCACTAGAATCATAAAGAGTCCCCTTTAAAAATATTATTCTACCATGTCATCTCTGTATAATATTTGATGATTTTCCACCACTCAGAGGTGATACCTCATTAGTATAGATTTTGTATCTCTAATAATACACAGAGCCTCCAGGTGGCATAGTGTGTAAACACTCCAATTGCAAAGGCAGCAGCCAAAGGAGATGTGAGTTGGGAAGGTTTCCCTGGAGGAGAATATGGCAACTCATTCCAGAATTCTTCCCTGGAAACTCACTGGACAGCAGAGCCTGATGGGCTACCGCCTCTGGGCTCGCAAAGAGTAAAACACAGAAGAGTTCAATTCACAGAAATTCACTATAATGAGTGAATATCAAGCACTTTATGAAAGAAATACTGTGAATTTTATGTACGTGCAGTGAGCACACGTACATATGTTTTACAATGTAGTGTTATTTTCTGCTGTACAGCAAGTAAATCAGTTCTGCATATGTGTATTTATATATACTTATCTCCTTTTTAGAAATATTTCCTTCCCATTTAGGATTCCACAGAGCATCTGTGAAGATGAAAAAGGCATCTGCAAGGACGCTGGGCACTCGCGCTTGCCCAGCCACGACTCACAACTTCAGGCCCTGCCATACCATCAGACCTGCTCGTGGCTCTGGCTTCCCTGTGTTGTTCTGCAGCGCAGGTGGTCTGCAACCCAACAGCAGGGGCGATTTCTCACCTCTGCTGCCCGCCTCCTGGCCCGTGTTTCCTGGGTAGTGGCATGTCACTGGTAACATGGTTAGGACTTGCAGTCCTTGTGACTACTATATCTGAGAGAAACTGGGGTGTGTGTGTTTCTATGTGTGTCTGAATATGTGTGTATCTCTGGGTGTGTGTGTGTGTGTGTGTGTGTGTGTATGTGTGTGTGCACGCGCGCAAGACTCCCATGTCTCAGCTATTTCCGGGGATCATCCACATTTACAACAATAAATGTCTGCAGTTGCTGCTCTAGTGTACTCTCTCTGGTCATCCTGACCTAGAGGCCCTGGGTACTGATCCTCCTCAGATGCAGGCCTGAAGGGGAAACCCCGAGTCATGGCTGTGACACTTACAGGGGTGGCTCTGACCACATACTACTCGGCTGTGCCTTTGGAACCTGCCAATGCCCAGGACCACACTTCCATCAGCGGCCTGCAGCACGCTACCTCTGCCCTCGCCACACACCCGCAAACCCCCACTCCTGCACATGCTCCTGCTTCTGCTCCACTTCCTCCTCCTCTTCCTGACAGGCAAACAGCTAGTTGCAGCAGGAAGGATACAGCTTTGGCCCAGAAGCCAGGGATGCCCTGGAGGATGGCCCTTCTCCGAGCCAAGTGACGCTTCCTCCTCAGACGGTTCATGCGCATGAAGCGAACGGAGGCCCGGTGGTTTTCCTCATGCAGGGAGCTCACTTCCAACTGCAGGGCGGTCATGCCTGTAGCACATTTGGCGCCGGCCCGCTCACTCGGGCCTCCAGGTCTTTCCAGGCCCTGCTCCTCCAGCGTCTTCTCCTTCAGCTACTGGGAGGACCCCTGATCCCGCTCCTCATCTGCCACAGCCTCCACCTCCTCCATAAAGTCTTCCGCCAGCACCTGGGACACCTGCCCGATCCCCGCCTCGTCTCCGTCCACCAGGGCCCCGCCACTGTCCTCCACTGCCTCCACCACGTAGAGGGAGACCTCTTCACCTGCTGTGCCACCTGGTGGCTGCAAAGTCCCAGCCGTGCACGGCATCACGACGGCAGGCCCCCTGGCCACTGCCCCCTGAGCACCCGGGCTCCCAGATAAGAAGGTCTGGAGTCCAGGGACGCTCCCGCCTTCCTCTGGCCGCCTCTCACGCTCCTCTGGGACATGGCTGGGAACCCGAGCTGGGGCAGATGCGAAGGGACCGGACATAATAGCATAGCAAGTGGTGCACAATGGCGGCCCTGCTGAGGTAACCGGGTGTGGCTGGCTAGCTCTTTGGGGCGGGGTGAGAGCGGAATGGGTAGGAGGTGGGGCCTGGTGTGTGGCGGGAGGCTTGAGGCTGAAGAAAGGGGTTCCGGATAGGCCAGGAGAGGGTGCACGGAGATCAGCCCAACACGTGGGACCCCTAGGCTGTGAGACAGGCTCAGGCTGCTGGATCAAATCGAGACCAATGGCAGAGGGGCTAGTGGGCGGCACCCTGAGGGAAACGCCCCTAGACCAGAGGGCGGCTTCCCCACTTCCTGGGCTCCAGCGCCCCCACGTGGTGCCTCTCGGCTTCGGCGAGGGCAGCGCTATTGCATCTGGCGTTCCTGCAGACGCTGGCATTGAATTGGCCTCTGGAATTTCAAGCCATGTGTTCTTGCTCTGCAATCCAAAGAGCACACTGCTGTGTCCCATGGGACCGCCCATCCCTGGGAGCTCTCCCTGAGTATCTAAAGGATAGGCAGGGGTGCAAAGTGGCTGGATACTTTCCTTCCTGGGACAGGAGCCTGCTGCTGTCTGGATGGTAGGGGAGTGTGTACAAACCCCAACGTTTGCAACACTTGACCTCCACTGTTCAGGGGCACCAGAGCCATAGGGCAGAGATCTCTCTCTTTGTCTCTTTGTCTCTGCTTCTCGCCTATCACTGTTTCTGGCGATCCTGCTGTGTGTGCACCAGGGAATGCTGTCTGTGTGTCTCCGACTCTCTAAATGGTGCCATGGTCCTCTGCCATTCTCCGGACACCAGTGCTCAGAAGAGACGCTTAACCTTGGAGTGAAGGCAAGCCTTTCTCCTCTTCAGTGAGTCGCACCCATGGGAGATCAGACTACTATGGGCCACAGGGTCGGAGAGTACTTTGTCAGATTTGAAAGTCCACGGTGGATGGTCACGCTGAACCACAGAAGGGTACTAGTGACTCTACTTCCCTCACTGGGCAGACATGAACACTGCAAAGCACTAACGTGGCACGGCCACACCTTGTGCAGAGGGAGAAACGGGTCACGGTCTGCTGGCATGATGGAACTCCCTGAAAGTTGTTGGAAGGCGTGCCAGTGAGAAGCTCAGGACACCACTGCATTGAGAGCCATGAAGCACCGGTGCCAGGGGCCTGCACGTTGGCCCATTTACCCTATCGAGCCCCTTTCAAACAGGTTCTGTTTTCCAGGTGAGAACACATCCCAGCCTACCCAGTGGCCCAAACCTGTGTGGCTGGGAGCAGCAAGGTGATCAACGTAAACCATCCTTCCTATAGTCCTCATATGCGGTATCTGTGTTCTGCAAAGAGTACAAAGAGTGAGGTTTCACACTGAAAGATTCTGCAGGTAGCAAGTGTTTATGCTCTGGTGCTGCTGCATCACTGAAACCTTAAATAAAAGGCAAGGGGTTTTCATGCTCCTGGCCAGGTCATGGAAAGAATGCCCTGCACTCAAAAAGGATGCATAGGCCCTCATAGATTGGTATCCAAAGGGCTGTAGGCTCAACCACTGTGGCTTCTGTGCCTGGGACTGCAGCCCAGTCTGTGTCTCGGCTCCTATGCACTCACGTATCGCCCCAGGTGATTTCCTCCTGCCTCTCCTTTCTGCCAGGGGTCCTGGCTGCAGGCATCTATTTCCATGTAGAACTTGCTAACTCAGTGAGATCATGGATGGGGCATGATTCCCTGGCTTCACTGCTTCTGCTGGCAAGATTCTATGTACCTTTCACTAGTACCTTCATGTTTCTGCTGTCCATTATTCTGTCACCTCGCCAGGTCTCTTCTGGCTGCTCACACTCATAAGTGTACTGGCAGGCGCTTCTGCGCATGCATGTGCACACACGTCCATGTGCACACAATCACATCCCTGAGAGGAGACTTACACATATGCAGAAGTACAGGCTTTGTTGTCCAGGAACATGAAATTTGGTAAGCACACGGCATTCTTAGTCCCGGTGATTATCTTTCACTTGCTTGTCAATCCTGTCAGCTTGTGCATCTAACTCTGTGACTTGTCCTCAAGGATAGAAAATCTTGGCATTGTTCATTGTAGGGACTGACCTGCAGAGCGTCGGGCAGGCCTGGATGTGCTTGCCATGGACAGCTGAGTGACCTGCGCCTGTGTTCCGCATTCTCCCATAACCTTGGGCACCTTCACAATACCAGTCACGTTGGCATGATTCCCCTACCTGTACATTACTTTAGTGAACCAGAAAACAAGGGTCTTTGGGCTCAGCAACCTTGGAGAACCACTTTCTCAGTGTGCAACTATCTATGTCATGCCCTGTCAAGTCTCTGCCCCATTGCAAGCCTATCATCCATTAAGGCCCACAATATTCCAGCTGAGGACCCCTGTCCTCACTATCTCTGGAGAATTCTGTGTGCACCTGTCTACCTGTGCCCCCAAGCGCTGTCTCCCTGTAGCAGGAAAAGGCCAACGAGATGTCTAGGCCTCCAAGAGCCCCAAGAGACCATGGCAGGCCTGGGACTGATACAGTGTTGTGAAGAAGGTGCACGTGCATCTACAGGGTCTCTTCCAGTACAAGGCATGGGATCTGAGGCCAGAAAGGGAAGGTGGTGTCCCTAGATGTAGTCTCTTCAGCTTATTACTACCCAGACCCATGGAGTCCCCGAAAGGATGATGCCCTCGGAAACCGGGCCTTTTAGGCCCACAGTGCATGTCTCTCTTGGACAGAAAGCACCGTTTCTGTCTCATGTGCACCGAAGGGATTGATCCACCCAAGACCCCACACATTTGATGAATGCCATGGCTCTATTTCAGTTGCTCTCACTAGGCACAGGTAGGACTCTTGAAAGCCAGGCATCCCTGCTTGCCTACCCAGCCCACACGCCAAGGAAGGCAGTCCCTGGCTAAGCCCAGGGACATCCAAAACAGTCACCTGGAATGAAAGGTTCATCTGAATGTTGCCTGGGGCCAATCCCCTAGGACAAAACCGGAGATTCTGCTCCAGCGAGACTGCCAGAAACCACCTTCAAGGTCAGACTGCCACCTTTGCCAATTTGGCCTTACAGCCAGGGACAAGACCCAGGAGGAGGGAAGGAATTCACGTCAGGATGTTCAGCACGCGCCATGGGATATTTTTGGCAGGACCACTGAAAACCAACAGGCTCTGAATGGACCCCAGGGCCCTCCCTGTCTCCCACTATCCCAACCAGCCAGCCCACCATCCTTGCGTCCTCCCACTTCCCTGCCTTACAGGCACATGCCAGCAGAGGGACACACATGTACACCCCACACATGTGCCTTCCTCTCCTTTCTGCACTGCCAGGGAGGTTGCAAGTGCCTGGTGGCATGCCACGCTCACACCCTGTGCCTGCTAGGATGCCTGGGGTTTCACACGGAAAGCCTACCTCAGCACAGCTGACATGTAGTGTTCGATCGTGCTAGTGTGTGCTCCTTCAGGAGGGAGCATGCTGCCTGACGGGCTGATCCTGGGCAGCACGGGCCCAGGACTTCTCCTGTGTATCCTTCTCATGTGTGTGGAACAAGGCTCCAGGGCAGCAGGCTCTCTGTGCCTCCTCCTCCTTTGGGTCTCTGCCCTTCCCCACAGGACCTTAGCCTCCTCACCACCCCGGGTCCTGCCATAACCACGTCCAACATTTCCATTGGCTAGCCCACTCTGCCACAGACTCAGGGGCCCACAGGCAGTGGTTTCAAAGCCCCACCCCACCTGATTTGCCCTGGGCGATCCTCTGATCATATAACCCTCCACCTGGTCCAAAGACACAAAATAACATGGTAGAAAATGTGAACGTGTTTTCCTTTTTGGTCTAGTTGCACACATGGGAGCCATGCTCTGAATTATGACTAGCCATCCTTTCCTCTTTCCCACCCTGGACAGGATCACTGCAGAGATACGTCGACCAACGATCTCAGTCTGGGGAGGCGTCATGCCTCCTCTTCTCGTCGCTTGGCAGTTCCTCTCCTGACACCTTCATCTGTGTGTCTGCCCTGAGCCAGAAACACACACACACACACAGACCCACATTAACACAGGTGACACAAGCCCATGTATGTATATACACACACATGCTGGGCATGGGGACACAAACACAAAGAGGGAACACAGCTCTCTCAGTAGCTGAAGACGCCCATGCCCAGCAATGTGGGAGATGGCATCAGTAGGCACCATGTCCTTGCCTTGGGGCCCCCTGTCCACCTCGTCCCGCAGCTCTTCCGTATTTTCCCAAGCTGGCCTGAAGCCGGTTCCAGCGCGGCCTGCATGGTGGCAGTGAGACGGCAAGTGGTGGATATGGAAATTCACAGACGACCCCAAAGTCAGCACTCAGTTGCACTGGGATCCCAGAGAGTACGCCCTTCCAGTCATAGGCTATCCCAGAACAGGGGCGGGAGGGAATGACCATACAATCGAAAACTCTCTGAGCAGCAGGAGGCCAGGGTTGGCTGGATTGACCGAAAGATGATTCTGACAAACAGACATCATTCACCCTGCCTCAAGCAGAATCACCAATGACTCTGTATCGCCTGGCCTGAAGACGTCAGTGGCGACCGGGCAAGTGGGAGCACCCAGCATCCTGGCAGATGCCTGTTCCACTGTCCTTCTCCAGGCCAGACTAGGGCTGTTGCTCCTGGCTCTTCTTGGCCCGGCCTGTGCCCTTAATGGCTCCTTGACATAAAACAGATTATGAACCGCCCTCAAGTGTCCATCATAATCAGCACCCAGGATGAAGATTTTCTTAGCTACATGATGGACTTCAAAGTCACTGAGGGAGGATGAGGATGGGTGGGCTTGGCACATGACAGGGAGCTGGGGAATGTGTTATGCACTGGCCTCTTCTGTGAGAATTTGGAGAGGCATCATGGAGGCTGTTAATGCCTGCCTGGGAGACAAGCTGAGGCCCCTAGAAGCTTGCAACTTTTGCCTCCTCCCTGTGCTGGCAGGTTTAGGTGCGGAGCCATCCACGGTCCCGCTGCAAGCTGATCTTCTCCTTTCGGGACAACCCGTATTTCTGGAACACAGTGATCATTAAGGAATACTACCTTGAAATCACTGGTAAACGTGGCTCCCAGGGTGGTTAGTGTGGGTACGCAAGGGGGCCGGGTTGGGGGTGGATGCTTCAGCTGCCGCATCCGCCCCTATCTCCGCTGTCTCTCTACAGGGTATAGAGCACATCGTTCCACTGCAGTCCACTGGTTCTGGGACTTTGAACGGGGAGCACCCAGCCGCAGGCCGGACACCAGGAGCCTTAACTTTCCGCCTACTGTCCGGTGTTGGCTGGGTAGTGGCATGTCACTGGTAACATGGTTAGGACTTGCAGTCCTTGTGACAACCATATCTGAAAGACACTGGGGTGTGTGTGTATTTCTATGTGTGTCCGAATGTGTGTGTATCTCTGTTTGTGGCTGTCTGTGTGTGTGCGAGACTCCCATGTCTCAGCTATTTCTGGGGATCATCCACATTTACCACAATAAGTGTCTGCACTTGCTGCTCTAGTGTACATTCTCTGGTCATTTCTGACATAGAGGCCTCAGCTACTGGTCCTCCAGAGACACAGGCCTGAAGGACAAACCCAGAGTCATGGCTGTGAAACTTACAGGTGTGGCTCTGCCCTGATTCTACTTGGCTGTGCCTCTGGAAAATACCTCTGGCCTGGACCACACTTCCCTCAGGGGCCTCCAGCGCCCTTCCTGTGACCTCGCCATGGCCCCCTTCACATCCTCCTGATTCTGCCCCCCAGCTTGCTCCTCCTCCTCCACCTCTGCCTCCTAAGAGGAGGACACCTAGGAGCAGCAAGAAGGATACATCTTTGGCCCAGAAGCCATGGATGCCCTGGATGATGGCGCTTCTCCAAGCTAAGAGACGCTTCCTGCTCAGATGGTTCATGCACATGAACCAAACGGAGGCCCGGGAGTTAACCTCATGCCGGGAACTCAGTTCCACCTGCAGGGTGGCCAGCGCCTGTAGCTCATCTAGCGCCGGCTGCTCACTTGGGCTTCCGAGACTTTCCAGGCCCTGCTCCTCCACTGTCTTCTCTGCCAGCTCCTGGGAGAACCCCTCTTCCGCCAGTGGCTGGCACTCCCATCGATCCTCACCTCGTCTCTGTCCACCAGCCCCCACCCCCCACCGCTCTCCTTCACCGCCTCCACCACATAGAGGGTGACCTCTTCGCCTGGTGTGCCACCTGGTGGCTGCAAAGTCCCAGTTGTGCACAATATCCGGACGGCAGGCCCCGTGACCACTGCGCCCTGACCACCCGGGCTCCCCGCTAAGAAGGTCCGGAGTCCCGGTATGCTCCCGCCTTCCTCTGGCCGCCTCTCGCGCTCCCCTGAGACCTGGCTGTGACCCCGAGCTGGGGCAGGTGCGAAGGGACTGGACATAATAGCACAGCAAGTGGTGCGCAAAGGCGGCCCGGGCTGCAGTAACCAGATGGGACTCGCTAGCTCTTTGGGGCGGGGTGAGAGTGTTGGTCGGCAGATGGGGCCTGGTGTGTGGCGGGTGGCCTGAGGCTAAAGAAAGGGGTTCCGGAGAGGCCAGGAGAAGGTGCACGGAGATCAGCCGAACACGACAACTTCGTCTGCTCTGAGACATGCTCAGGCTGCTGTTCCAAATCTAGACCGAGGGCAGAGAGGGGAGTGAGCGGCACCCTGATGGACATGTCCTTAGACCAGAGGGCCGCTCCCCCACTTCCTGGGCTCCAGCGCCCCCACGTGGCGCCACTCAGCTTCATGGAGGGCACGGCTATTGCATCTGGTTCTACCCCAGGCGCTGGCATTGAATTGGCATCTGGAAATTCAAGCCATGTGTTCTCGCTCCACAATCCAAAGAGCACACTCCCGTGTCCCATGGGACTTTCAATGCCTGGGAGCTTTTGCTGAGTATCCAAAGGATAGGCAGGAAGGTAAAGTGACTGGATACTTTCCTCCATGGGACAGGAGCCTGTTGCTGTCTGGATGGTAGGGGAGTGTGTACAAACCCCAACAACACTTGACCTCCACTGTTCAGGGGCACCAGAGCCATAGGGTACAGATCTCTCTCTTTGTCTCTTTGTCTCTGCTTCTCGCATAGCACTGTTTCTGGCGATCCTGCTGTGTGTGCACCAGGGGCTGCTGTCTGTGTGTCTCTGGCTCTCTAAGCGCTGCCGTGGGCCTCTGCCATTCTCTGGACACCAGCGCTCAGAAGAGATGCTTCACCTTGGAGTGAAGGCAAGCTCATCTTCTCCTCAGTGAGTCGCACCCATGGCAGATCAGACTGTTCTGGGCCACAGGGGCGGAGAGTGCTTTGTCAAATTGGAAAGGCCATGGTGGGTTTTCACTGCTGAACTGCAGAAGGGGACCAGCGACACTCCCTCCCTCGCTGGGCAGACATGAACGCTGCCCAGGACTCTGGCGGCACGGCCACACCTTGCACAGAAGGAGAAACTGATCACAGTCTCCTGATGTGACGGAACTCTCTGAATGTTGCTGGAATGCCGGACACTGAGAGGGTCGGGACACCACCGCGTTGAGTTCCATGACACACCGGTGCTGGAGGCCTGCACATTTTCCTGTTTACCCTATCGAGCCCTTTTCAAAGAGGTTCTGTTCTCCAGGTGAGAACACATCACATCCTACCCAGTGGCCCAAACCTGTGTGGCCGGGAGAAGCAAGACAATCAACCTAAACCATCCTTCCTATAGTCCTCATACCCGATATGTGTGTTCTGCCAAGAGTACAAAGAGTGATGTTTCACACTGGAAGATTCTGCGGGTAGCAAGTGCTTATTCTCCACTGCCACTGCATCTCTGAAACCTTAGAGAAAAGGCAAGGGGTGCTCATGTTCCTGGCCAGGACATGGAAAGAATACCCTGCACTTGAGAAGGATGCAAAGGCCTTTGTAGCTGGGTGTCCAAAGGGCTGTCGGCTCACCCACCGTGGTTTCTGTGCTTTGGACTGCAGGCCAATCTGTGTCTCGGCTCTTCTGCACTCACGGATCGCTCCCAGGTCATTTCCTCCTGCCTCGCTTTCTGCCACAGGTCCTGGCTGCAAGCATCTATTTCCATGTAGAACCTTCTAGCTCAGTGAGATCACGGGGCATGATTCCCTGGCTTCACTGCTTCTGCTGGCAAGAGTCTATGTACTTTTCATGAGAACCTTCCGGATTCCACTGTCCATTTTTCCGTCCCCTAGCCTGGATTCCTTTGGCTACTCACACTCATAAGTGTACTGGCAGGTGCTTCTGTGCATGCATGTGCACACACGTCCACGTGTACACACTCACATCCCTGAGAGGAGACTTACACTTATGCATAAGTACAGTCTTTCCTGTCCAGGAACATGAGTTTTGGTAAGCACTTGACGTTATTTGTCCCTGTTATGTTCTTTCACTGGCTCGTCGATCCTGTCAGCTTGCACTTCTAACTCTGTGACTTGCAGTCAAGCTTAACAAAATCTTGGCATTGTTCATGACACGGACCGACCTGCAGAGTGTTGGGCAGGCCTGGATGTGCTCGCCAAGGACAGCTGAGTGACCTGTGCCTGTGTTCCATATACTCCCCTAACCTTGGGCAGGTTCACAGTACCAGTCACGTTAGCATGATTCCATTACCTGTGCATTCTTTCAGAGAACCAGAAAACAAGGGCCTTTGGGCTCAGCTGATTTGGAGAACTGCTTTCTCGGTGTGCACCTCTCTACATCATGCCTTGTCAAGTCTGTGCCCCCTTGCAAGCCTATCAACTGTGAGGCCCCACAGCATTCTGGCTGAGGTCCCCTGTCCTTCCTATCTCTGGAGCATTCTGTGTGCACCTGTCTACATGTGCCACCAAGCGCTGTCTCCCTGTGTCAGGAAAAGGTCAATGAGATACCCCAGCCTCCAAGAGCCCCAGGAGACCGTGGCAGGCCTGGGACGGATACAATGTAGTGAAGAATGGGAACATGCATCTACATGGTCTCTTCCAGTACAAGGCATGGGATGAGGCCAGAAAGGTAGGGTGTCGTCCCTAGACATAGTCCCTTCAGTGTATCACTACCCAGACTCATGGAGTCCCTGAACGGATGATGCCCTGGGAAACTGGCACTTTTAGGCAAACAGCTCATGCCTCTCTTGGGTAAAAAGCACCGATTCTATCTCACGTGCACCGAGAGGGATTGATTCCACCCAAGCCCTCACTCATTTGATAAATGCCAAGGTTCTATTTCAGTTGCTCTCACTAGGCCCAGGTAGGACTCTGGAAAGACAGGCATTCCTGCTTGCCTACCCAGCCCACACGCCAAGGAATGCAGTCCCTGGCTAGGCCGAGTGACATGCAAAACGGTCAACTGCCATGCACGGTTCCTCTGTGTCACTGGTGCAGATCTCCTAAGACAAAACCTGAGATTCTGCTCCAGTGAGATGGCCAGAATCCACCCTCAAGATCAGACTGCCACCTTTGCAAATCTGGCCTTACAGCCAGGGACAAGACCCAAGAGGAGGGAAGAAATTCATGTCAGGATGTTCAGCACCCGCCATGGGGTATGTATTGGCAGGACCACTGAAAACCAACAGGCTCTGAATGGACCCCAGGGCCCTCCCTGTCTCCCACTATCCCAACCAGCCAGCCCACCACCCTTGCGTCCTCCCACTTTCCAGCCTCACAGGCACATGCCAGCAGAGGGACACACACGTACACCGCACATATGTGATCTCGCCTTTCTGCACTGCCAGGGAGGTTGCAAGTGCCTGGTGGCATGGCACACTCACACCCTGTGACTGCTAGGATGCCTGGGGTTACACACAGACAGACTACCTCAGCACAGCATACAGTTAGTGTTTGATCATGCCAGTGTGTGCTACTTCAGGAGGGAGCGCGCTGCCTGACTGGCTCATCCTGGGCAGCACTGGCCCAGGACTTCTCCCGTGTTTCCTTCTCAAATGTGAGGAACATGGCTCCAGGGCAGCAGGCTCTCTGAGCCTCCTCCTCCTTTGGGTCTCTGCCCTTCCCCACAGGACCTTAGCCTCCTCACCACCCCGCGACCTGCCATAGCCAAGTACAACATCTCCATCGGCTGGCCCAATCTGCCACAGACTCAGGGGTCCACAGGCAGTGGTTTCAAAGCCCCACCCCACCTGATTTGCCCTGGGTGAATCCTCCGACACACAAACCTCCACCTTGTCCAAATACACAAAATAAAACGGTAGTAAATGAGAACGTATTTTCCTTTTTGGTCTAGTTGCACACATGGGAGCCATGTTCTGAATTATGACTAGCCATCCTTTCCTCTTTCCCACCCTGGACAGGATCAGTGCAGAGATACTTCGACCAATGACCCTCAGTCTGGGGACACCTCGTGCCTCCTCTTCTCGTCGCTTGGCAGTTCCTCTCCTGACACCTTCATGTGTGCGTCTGCCCTGAGCCAGAAACACACACACACACACAGACCCACATTAACACAGGTGACACAAGACCACGTGTGTATATACACACACATGCTCCGCATGGGGACACAAACACAAAGAGGGAACACAGCTCTCTCAGTAGCTGAATATGCCCGTGCCCAGCACTGTGGGAAATGGCATCAGTAGGCACCAATTCCTTGCCTTGGGGCCCCCTGTCCACCTCGTCCCGCAGCTCTTCCGTACTTTCGCAAGCCGGCCTGAAGCCAGTTCCAGTGCGGCGTGGGTGGTGGTGGTGAGACGGCGAGTGGTGGATGTGGAAATTCGCAGAGTCCCGGGACGCTCCCACCTTCCTATGGCCGCCTCTCTCGCTCCTTTGGGACATGGCTGGGACCCCAAACTGGGGCAGATGTGGAGGGATCGGACATAATAGGACAGCAAGTGGTGCGCAATGGCTGCCCGGCTGAGGACCGGCTGTGGCTGGCTAGCTCTTTGGGGTGGGGTGAGAGCAGAATGGTCAGGAAGTGGGGCCTGGTGTGTGGTGGGTGGCCTGAGGCTGAAGAAAGGGGTTCCAGAGAGGCCAGGAGAGGGTGCTCTGAGATCAGGCCAACACAGGAAACCCCTAGGCTGTGAGACAAGCTCAGGCTGCTGGGTCAAATTGAGACCAATGGCATAGAGGGTAGTGGGCGGCACCCTGAGGGAAACGCTCCTAGACCAGAGGGCGGCTTCCCCGCTGCCTGGGTTCCAGCTCCCCCCACGTGGCCACAATCGGCTTCAGGGAGGGCAGGGCTATTGCATCTGGCGTTCCAGCAGGCGCTGGCATTGAATTGGCCTCTGGAATTTCAAGCCATGTGTTCTCGCTCTGCAATCCAAAGAGCACACTGCTGTGTCCCATGGGACCGCCCATCCCTGGGAGCTCTCCCTGAGTATCTGAAGGTTAGGCAGGGGCGCAAAATGGCTGGATACTTTCCTCCATGGGATAGGAGCCTGCTGCTCTCTGGATGGTAGGGGAGTGTGCACAAACCCCAACGTTTGCAACACTTGACCTCCAGTCTTCAGGGGCACCAGAGCCATAGGGCAGAGATCTCTCTCTTTTTCTCTGTTTCTCGATTATCACTGTTTCTGGCGATCCTGCTGTGTGTGCACCAGGGAATGCTGTCTGTGTGTCTCCGACTCTGTAAGTGGTGCTGTGGTCCTCTGCCATTCTCCGGACACCAGCGCTCAGAAGAGACGCTTAAGTTGGAGTGAAGTCAATCCCTTCTCCTCCTCAATGAATCGAACCCATGACAGATGAGACTGTTCTGAGCCACAGGGTCGGAGAGTGCTCTCTCAAACTGGAAAGCCCATGGTGGGTAGTCACAGCTAAAGTGCAGAAGGGGACAGGCGACCCTCCTTCCCTGGCTGGGCAGACATGAATGCTGCACAGGACTCTGGCGGGAAAACAGAGAGAGAGAGGTAGGAAATTGTAGACCTTCTCATGTTCCAAGAGTAATTTTAATAAGAGAAACTGGAAAAACCAGAAACAAAGGGAAATAATCAAGTGATATAGAATAATAATAATTTATCCATTAAGCAAAGTCAAGAATCTTTACTTCCCCTCAAGGGCCATAGATAACACACTGAGCAATATCCTGTGAATAGTTTTAATGTTAAAGGCCCAACCAAGCTGAAATTTAAGTACATAGACCACAGAGTAGTCAGAACCAGATGGTTGATGATGTTGACTCCCAGTATCCTCAGTAACAGGCCATTAGTAGAATGTCCCAAAACTGATCACACACCCCATGGCCCACCCTCTCTGTCATTAAAATCCTTCCTCTGAAAGTATTTCAGGAGTGTGGGTCTTTGAAGCACCAACTGCTAGGACACCTTGCTTGGTCCCACAATAAACACTTGCTTTCACTGAAACCCACAGTCAGTTGATTGACTTCCTTGCACAAAAGTGAGTAGACTCAAGTTTGCTTGGGTAACAGTAGTGAATATTAAGAATGTGTATAGAAGGGTGATAAATCACTTTTACTTCAGTAACCAAGTATATTTATTGATGTGATTTTTCCATGTAAACATTCTTTAGGAATGAGATTTTGCAGGTTTCATGGTTTTGGTTACTGTATGTAAGCAGCCTGCATTTTAAGTTGATGCTGAAGTAAACACTGGTTGAACATTACCCTTCAATTGCTAGGAGACCAGTGACTTTTTGATGTCACAGCTACTCTTCAATTGCTAGGACAACAGTGACTTTGTGATGTCACAGTTTTTTGACTTGGATAACCACTGTGATGGCCTATAGAGTTTTATCTCTATTGGCCAGCCAAGAAGCATTTGAAGTTGCAGTGTGTAAAATCAGACAAATGAGAAAAGTATCTGAAGAAAGATTTCTCTGAGATGGCATATATTTCTTCAGAAATTCAAGATATGCCTCCTAAAGATGAATCACCTGGCTCAGAAACCTTCATTAGATCATCTTTGTATGATTATACATTTAATGGGGACTCAGTTTTGATATCTATGATTGAAGAATATGCTTTCTGGGCTTTGTCTAACTAAGTTGTGATAAAGAGGTCACCTCACACATTTCCTGTCTCTGAAACAGATGAGTTGAATAATTTTATTTCACTCACTTGTCCTCAAAAATTCTGGAATATAGTTGAAAGTGATCAGTTTGAATCTACTTGGTCGGATGAGAGTGGTACTTGTAAAGTGATCAATGAAGAACACTTCAAGAAGGAAGTGTTGGAAAGAAAGGCACCTTGTAGAATATTTGAAAATAATAGTATGAAATCTTTAGTTCGACAGCTTAACCTTTATGGGTTTAGTAAAAAGCATCACATTTTTCAAAGATCTGCTTCACTACCTGACTTTCTGGAAGAAGAAAACATCTCTCTTTTGAGCAAGGCATTCCAGATTTTCACTTCTTGGCAATGTGTAAGATTAAACCATGTGACCTAGAAGGCATGTCCACATATGTAGCTAAAACAGAATTTAAAATTGAGATAGGAAATTGATGAAAAAGTTCAATTTTTTGAGGTTGAGAACAGCTGGAACTTAAACTATTTTATATTTTACTAACTTTCCTAGCAACTTGAAACCAGATACAAGTCCTGAAGCTACTTAAAGTGGCATTTACTGTATATATACAACATATTTTTAGTTGAGGAGCATAATTGTTTCTAACATGTTAGCTGTTAAAACTAATAATAGAGATGTTTTATTTGATATCATTTAATTGGTATCATTAAAGGAATACATTTTTATAGTTTAGTTTTGTCAGTTTTACCTTGGTTTATAAAGAAGCTAATTAATTTTATCCTTTGATTTTAGCTACAGATCTACTATAATCCAAAATTTCAAAAGAGGCTATCACCAACTTTTAGTAAGTATGAAAAGAAGAGTTGGGATTAACAGTGTGTCTCCAATATCTTCATTAGTTTGAGATTACAAGAAGAAGCATGTTAAAGCAAGGGTCAACATAGATGATCGCAATTCTGATTTTCTTTGTGAAATTAGTGGAGAGAGTGCATTTTCAGCCTCCACAAGTTTAAGCGTGCCTTTCATACAAAAGCCAGATAGTTGCTAATACTACAAGTGCCCAAATCTGTGTGACTTACTTTCCACATCACCAATATCAATTAGACAAACAGAACAGATTGTGGTAGGTCAACCTGCTGTTTTAGATCAGTTGAGCATTTTTAATTGACACTCACATAGCAGCGACACTCAAGTAAATGGCCACCTTGAGAAATTTGCTACTACAGCTACATCTACTTCTCAGAACTACCTCGTATCTCCATTACAGAGCAGTTATTCTGGACTCATGGTGGAGCCTTCTAAATTTCCAGTTAGGTACAGTGATATGTCAGCCTATGACAGTCCTTTTCCTAAACTGCAATGGAGAGGCACCTCATGGCCCTCAGTGCTAACAATCGCTTATAAATCTGCCTCCTCTCAAGTCAACTTATCAACAGTTGTCATTATATGAAAACCACGCTAATTAAAACTGACCTATTTAAGTGTCAGATTATGGAGCCTAATGAAGATTAAAATTTACATTGGGAGATGTCACCAAACACCTAAAATTCATGTATTTGAACAATAAAGATACATGTTCATCCTCATAGTTTCATTTTCTATTTTCAAACAATGATGAGTAAAATGAGGCTTTAGTTCAATGTCTGGCTATTTTACTGCACTGTTTTATGAACTCTTCCGTTCAAGAAAACATTTGATATGCATCCTAGGTAAATGACACCGAATCTAATGTTTGTAAACAAGAATAGGGGAACAAAGGAAAAGAGGTAATGGATGTAAAGTGATTTCTGAAATCATCCCTGCTGAAATAAATGGGTGTCTTAATTAGGATGGTATGGGTTAAGGAAGGGATATAAATAAAATTTTAAAAATGCAAATACACAGTATGTACCTTAGTGCATTCACAGTTACATTATATTCTATTAGTTATTGAAAGAGTCTTAAGAGGTTAGACATCAGATTGTCTTCATTATAGAAATTCATTTTGTACTTCAAAATATAAATATTTATTGTAGCATGTCCAAAACCATTATACCATCACTGTGACACCAAAGATAACATGACATAATCAACGACTGGCCCATGTTCAGCACAAGATATGTATGTTATAATGGTATACTGTATGGGGTCATTTTTGCTCTGCTGTCCTTAAGGCATGCCTTTATTTCTGACACCAAGATTTCACCCTAATGCATGTTTTGATGTTGCTTATCTGTTCCCACAGACACAGAATAAATTCCTCACAGTGATTGCAACATGTCAGCATGGTTAAGAAGTTCTTTGAAGACATGATATCTGTTTTCCTTAGTAATTTCATTATCTTTCTCTTATGCTGTGCTTCTGGAGCTACAATCACACAAAATGCTTTTAGTCATGCTATGCCCCTTTTCACAACTTTGCCTCAACTCTTTCTTGGGTTTGGAAGGAACTTCTCTTTGCCCTCCTACCAAGGTGAGCACAGATATCAGATCTTCCATATGTTTTGGGTCTACCCTCTTTTCTTTATATATCTTTCACATTAGCTAAAACTTAGAGTCTGCAAATGACACATTTTAAGTACTTACTGAATTATCAATAAAGAAATGTAGTAACCAATCAAACACTATATACATTACTCAACAATATCCTATAGCTTGCATTATTATCATAATTGACCTTTCCTATTTACTGAGAAAATTTTCCAAGTTGATAAATATTTGTTATATTTATGTGAATGTCTAATGTGGGAATTCAAATTATAAAATGATCGCTGTTCTCATGAAGTTTGCAGTCTTTAAAAACCCATTTTAAGCATGTTGTTTCAGGCCCCAGTTCCCTAAAATTCACTGGTAGTTATAGAGATATGTATGATTAAAAAGGAGTCATTGATTTTAATCATCTAGATGATTCATGGAGTAAGCAGGGATCAAAATCAATGGCCAGTCATTAATAAATTTCACAGCTAAATACTCTGAGCAGAGTGCTTGTAGGACTATCCAGACTCTCATGAACGCTACCTAAAAATCTTGGCAATCTCAAATTTGAAGCAATTCCTTTAGATGGTGGTGGAAACATCACATCATGCACCTGCTCTGATATGGTAACCCACATAGGACAACACCAAGTTAAGCTCACTCTTCTCATTCTTGTTGCTAATAGACAGTGAAATCTGTGCAATATTTGTGTAGATAAGGGAGTCATCCACAAAACACACTCTTTTCTTTCACTGAAAATTTTCTTTAAACATAGGTGGGAATACCATGCTTTAGAGGTAAGCATTTTGAGGCAATTTTAAGAGTTATGGAAATTAACTCTCTTAGCTGTCATTTCAAACTCAAAATCCAATGGCCTTGTTTTAGATTCCAGGTGTCTTACTGTGTAGTCAAATTTGCATGATTTGAGAAATATCACCTTAAAGGCAATTCCATCTTCTATTTCATTGCCATGTACTGATTATTCCTTCCCAGTCCCTTTTACCTTCTTTTCATGTTCTGCTTTGAGTGGCAGGTCCCTCTCAAAAAGAATGGGAATAATCCATTTAATCCTCACTGATAACTTGGAAAAGGCATAGATAAAGACATGTTGAAAAGCTACTATTGTTTTCCCCTTTTGAAAGCATATTATTAAACTGTACTTCAATTGTCCTACCCAATTTACCTGGTTACATGGTATATTACCTTGGTGATCAATTTCCATATGGCGTTTATTCTCAAAAGATTATAAAGAAAATAGCTCAATACATTAGGGAAACATTGTACATGATTTAAATTTTCTTTATGTGTTTATTTTATAATTGGTGCCTAAAATAGTAAAAGTGAAAACAAAAATTTAAGTGAGGCAAATACAGAAGATTTGGGCTAAAAGTAGAAAAATTGATGGGATAAGTTCAGAGGATGAAATTGGATGCTTAAAATAGAAGATGTAAATGTGTAGCTGCAGGGCCTAAAGAGGTCAATATGACTTCGATACTGTTACCCTACAGCATTATTTTCATTATAGCAAATCACAGAATAGTCTTACTTGTGAAATATTCTAGGATCCCATGGGATGCAGAACAAAGGTATATCTTTTAAAACATTCTGATTTAAAATGTCACTAGAATTAAATCATTCAACTACAAAATTACTTCCAACATTAAGCCTGGAAACAAGTAACAGAGAAACTCTGTGCAGTTCATAGGTGTCCTTCAGTGAGTCCTTGGGTTTTCTTTTCCTTTCATATTTGTGTTTTGAGCATATAATATTGTGACTGTGCTTGTGTGTGTGTGTGCATCAGATTTAGGATGTGTTTGTGAGTATATGTTTGGTTTCTCTTTTGGACTTTTATGTTAGAGATTTCACCTGAAGAAATGGTTAATTCAAAAATATAAAGAGGCATAAATTAAAATGCCCATTCAAAAATCTGCTTTCACTTTTCAAAGTGAGCTGCAAAGGCTGAAAGCATTTCGATAATCACCAAGCAATTCCACCTAAATATAGTTAAAATCTATGGTACTCTCCCAATCAGCCCAGCAAAAGTTGAGTGGGACCTTAGATGTCTATTATGTCTGGCAATAACAAAACACCCACACACTAATATTGCAGTACCAGAGAAGGCTAAGTAGATGCCTGGAGTTTCAACCAGGCCTTCCTGTAATAGGATACTACCTTCCTATAGGAGGCTGATCACTCACCAATAATAAAGAATATTCTTAGGAATCAAAGAAACTAAGGATGAAATCTGGAATTCTGTTTTCACAAGGTAGAAGTTGCCTTCCCCCTTCCCAAGTGTATCAGAAAGACAGTTAAAAGAGAAGGAAGTTAAAACATGGCCCACATACTTCTTTCATAATACCTTAAATGTCCAAGCCCCACCACACTGCTATGATGACTATAAAGGACTTCTGGCTTCAACTTTATGTGGAAATTATAAAAGAATTTTATGAATATTTGAGAGGTTCTGATAGTGCAAATCTATAAAGCCAAAAGTCTTGAGATCTGATTCAGACAGGGAAACTATGTACTCCCTGTCTTCAGTTTTAAGGGGATTTCACATGCATTCACACACTTCCACAATCCTCAACCTTCATCTGAAGACAAAATGTGTGACATTAAGAGAGGAGGAAAGGTCTATTCACAGAGAAGGCAAGTGGCAAAGTCAAAATGTATCCAGTCTCCTACCTACATCCATCCTCAGTAATATAGACTCTTGTAAGCATTCCTAAGGGAGACTAGGATACACAACTCAAAGATGCTTCTCCCAGGATTACAGAGTTTGATTGAGAAGCTAGTTTTTTAACTCTCACCTCATCCTTAAGATCACATACCATGTCTGTTAACACATCAAAAGATGGGAAGCTCTAGAAGATATGTAGAGACAATGCCTGCTTCTGCCTAAGGCCAAGGTTGTAGATCCAAGTGGCAGGTGGGATAAGGTTTCCATCTCAGGACACCACATGACTCCGCAGTTCTCCTTCTCTGGAAAGCTCTCAAAAGACATTGTGAGAAACACAATTTGAGGGAGGAAAAGAAGGAAACTGGCAAGAGCTGTGTTCTTTCTAATTGTCCTTAATCTCACTTATCTTCCCAGGTACAATGACAGAGTTATCATGATATCTGAACAGTCTCCCAAGCACTGCCAACACCATTTTTTTGATGTTCAGTCACTCAGTCTTGTCTGACTCTTTGTGACTCCATGTACTGTAAGAACCCTGGGCTCACCTACCCTTCAAATCTCCCAGAGTTTTCTCAAACCCATGACATTTGAGTCAAGCATCACTGCAGCCATCTTGTCCTCTGTTGTTCCTTTCTTCTCCTGCCCTCAATCTTTCCCACCGTCAATTTCTTTCCAGTGATTTTGCTTTCGGCCTCAGGTGGCCAATATATTGGCACTTCATGTTCAGCATCAGTACTTCTGAGAATAGTCAGAGATGATTTCCTTCATGCTTTACTAGTTTGAACTCCATGCTCACCACAGAATTCTCATATGTCTTGTCCACCATGAGTGTTGCAAAGCATCAATATTTTGTCACTCACTTCTTGTGGTCCTGCTCCCTCCTCCACATGTTACTCGTGAAAATCAACTTTGACTGTTCAGATCTTTTTCAGTAATCTCTCAGCTTTTTATTATGGTGTCTAGATTGATCATAGATTTTCATCCAAAGGGCAAGTGCCTTTTAGTTTCATGGCTGCAGTCACTCCCTGCAGTGATATCGGAGGTCAAGAAAGTGAAACCTGTCACTGATTCAATTATATCCCATTGATACATCTCAAAATGATGGGACCAAATTCCATTATTTTATTTTTTGAGTGTGTTTGTTTGTTTTCATATTGAGTTTTAATCCAGCTTTTCCACTGTCCCCTTTCACCTTCCTCAGAAGGCTCTTTAGTTCCTAGTGTGTTTTTTTTTTTTTGTTGTTGTTGTTGTTGTTTACAGCCATTTGTGTGTTGTTATTATAACTAAGGTCATTCATACTTCTCACAGTAATTATGTTTTCAGCTTCAGATTCTTTCAGCAAGTTACTTTCCATGACGTACTCTGCACAGAAGTCAAATAAGCTGGGTGACAATATATAACCTTGATGTATTTCCTCCCCTTATTTGTACCAGTTCATTGTTCCTTGTCGAATTCCAACTGTAGTATCTTGACCTTCATGCACATTTCCCAGAAAACAGGTACAGTGGTCTGGTATTCTTATCTCTTTAAGAATTTTCCACAATTCGTTGTGACCCACACAGCCTAAGGGCTTCCCTGGTAGCTCAATTCCTGTGTCTGGAAGATGCCCTGGAGAAGGAAATTGTAGGCTAGAGTCCAAGGAGTCACAGAGAGTCAGATATGACTCTTTTTTATTCAAGCCATTAACAGAGACAATAAAGTATATATAGATGACTTCATAAAACCCCCTTGCTTTTTCTATGGTCCAAACTCCAATTAAGTATTACCTATTAAGATTAAATGACTAACTGCACCTGCCTGTGTGTGTGTGTGTATGTGTGTGTGTGTGTGTGTGTTTCTCTGTCTCTCTTTTTACAGCTATCATCTACAAACTATTACCTTCCTGGTCACTTGCCATTCTCTTATACAAGATTAAATTATGTCTATGCCAATCTCTGACCTTTGACACCCACTTAGAACAGTTACATTTCCAGAGCAGACATATGGAATCTGTGCTCTCGGAAAACATCAGGACAGTTTGACAAATAGCTAGATATTTTCAGGAACTGACTTTTTGAGACCAAGTCCAGGTAAGAGACCATCTCTTATCTGGAAAAGAACTATGTTTTTTCAGGCTGATGGTGATTCCTCATTAGAAGAATTTTCGGGCAAAATGCGCTTATTTGCATGTTTAAAGTCAATGATGCACCACTTATGTGTGTATATATGTAAACTCCAACCAAACAGGCTAATTTATGTCAACTAAAGTTGTGGCTTCACTGACATTCATAAAGGAATTACAGAGCTTGCCTAGAAAGAACATCAGAAGTTCTGATTTGGCAGAAAATAAGAGAACATTGAGTGCAACTCTCTCCATGGAGGCATAACAAATAATCCTTCTATAAATGCAATAGTTCCTCCATAGCATCAATTAATATTAGCAGAAGACCTTGCTCAACAGAGAGGACTATATGGAAACTAGATATAACTGGAAAGAATGGAGGGGGGATGGGGGAAGGAGGGTGAGAGGAATAGAACCAGGCCTTTGTCTTGGGTTGGGAGATGGAGAAGCAGGGAATAGATTGAGGATTCAGGCAAGTCACTTCACTAAACTTAATTTACTTTTGACTGAAAGGAAGCAAGGTGAATATGCTGGTGAAATATAGTTTGTCTAGAGTGAGAATCAAACAGAGAATGTGTGGTGTGGTCCTGCATGTCCCAAACTGAAATGAAGGTCAACTAGTGTGCATATGGCCTTGAACATGAAACCTGAGGTTAGAAGGCCAACCTGGGAGGAAACAGCTTCTGATTGTGTGGAGATGGAATGATGCATCTGGGATGACAAAGTGTGTAGAAAGGAATGCTTTTTGACAAGTCCCAAACTTACAAGAAGCAGGAATTTAGGGCTCAGTCACACAGCAGGGGTGGTGACCGCATTGAATTTCCCCTCTTGCAAACTGCTAAGATCCACTATCAGCCAGAACTAACACTCATGCCTCTGCCACCACAGGCTAGAAAAAAAAATCCTATTAGGGCCACAACTTTTCTGCTCGTGGCTGCTGGCTTCTCTGCAGAACTGACACCACCAGGTTTCCTACAGTCCAAGCAGCGGTACCGTTTCCTCCTGTGCTCACCAAGGCAGGCCCAAGTGTTCCACAAGGGTCTTGGGGCAGCCTCTCTTGTGACCACATGCAGAGGTTGTCATAAAACTAAGTCTGAGACCCAGGATCAGGGCAATTATGGAAAAGTATTGAAAACTTTCTCACCAGCTGAGCAAACTACAGGTTAATTGCACACAATCAACTGTGCAGATGCTTTCTCTATGGGATACAAAAAGGACAATAGGTTTCTGACAAATTAAAATACCCAGGCTCTGGCAGTTCTAAGAACAAATAGGAGTTATCCCTAATTAGAGTCTGACCTGTCCCTACTGAAGATCCAGAGTTCAGTTCTGCCCATACTTAGTCAAGCTTTCTCGAGAGGTAGAGCTGTGATGTGGCTCACGCTCAGGACCAGAACACAGACAGCAGGGACCCTAGGTAACATTCGTTACACTTACAATGTTTTCCAATGCCATATGTGGTTCACTGTTTTTCTCACTTGTAGGCGTTCTTATTATTCTTGCTTATTTGGTGTTTTAAGATTGATTAAATCATACAATTTTTTTTGTATGTATATATTGTGTACTTTGTTTTCCTGCTTTTTGTGCCTTTTCTTGCTGTTGTTTCATGTCATTTTTGTTTTGGTACCTATATATTTTTATAATAACTGTGATTTTCTCTTGTTCTGTGGGAAAGCTCTCATTTTTGTCAGATTTATTTTCCATTATTCTTCAGGTGGCACTTCACTCTGGTGTTGTTTTATGTCTTGCAAGTTATTTGGTTAGTTCTACTGTTGATTCTGTTTTTCCCTATTGTCATTATTGCTTGTGCTATTTTATTTGTGCTTTGATTTTGATTTCTCACCATTTGTCTGTCTTTGTTTTTTCCTCTGTCTAATCATTTACCATGTAATCTTGGTTCTCTGACTGGAAGTTGGACCTGATCATCTAGGCTTTCAGCACTGTATCAAGTATTGTAGACCACCAGCTTTCCTGGCTCCAGTGAATATTAATTGGTGATAGTCTCTATGAAGGCCTCCGTCTGAAATTAACTGCCAATTCCACCCAAAAGCCTGTACTATGCAGAGCTGATGCTTCACACCACAGAAAAACCAAGGAAACATGAGCCAAATCATTCACAAATGGACTATCTAAAGTCAGACTAAATCCATACATACCTACAAAAGACACCACTGACATGGTTCCACCATGAGAGAGAGACGCATCAGTTGTGGCTCCAAAAATATAGTTGCCAGTCCCTCCCCGTCCATGGACATACAAGCCACTGGTCCAAACTTATCCACCAACCACACAGACTAGAAGCAAGTACTACAACCCTGCACCCTGGGAAGAAAAGACCATTAACATAGTAAGCTAAACAAATGTGAACACAGTAAAGTATCTTGCAGACAAAGAAACAACGTAAAAACACATAAGACATACTTAAACAGGAAATAGAAATTGTCACTGAAAAAGAACTGAGTGTAACGATAGTAAAGACAATCAAACATCTCAGAGAATAAATAGAGATCATGCAAGAAACTTTTAAGAAGGGCATGGAACAACTAAACAACAACAACAAATGATTGATAGCACAATGACTGTCATATATGTACTGTAGACTGATCGATGCCTTTGTACAGCAGAAGCCAGTAAAACATTGGAAAATAATTAACCTCCAAAATAAAAATACAGTATTAAAAGAATCACAAACTTTACATAACCCAACAGACCTGACAATTTAATTGATACTTAAGAAGATTTCATGCAAAACCAGCAGAATGCAGTTTCTTCTCAAGGGCAAGTGGAATATTTCTGGATAAATCACCAACTGGATCACAAATCACGCCTTGGTAGATTTAAGATAATCAAAATTGTATCAAGCAATTTTTTTAACCACAATGTTATGATTTACATGTCATTCATAGGTGGGGGAGCAAAACAAAAGCAAGCAAACAAAAACAAATAACAAACTAGAAAACACTAATATCTTGAGGCTTATTTATATACCTCATCATGGCCACAAAACCAATGAAGAAATCAGAGTGAGGATATAATATGTATATATATATACACACAAACAAGTGACAATAAAAATGTCATTGTGTAAAACCTATGAGAAAAGATAAAACACTAAAGATTATAACAAAGAAATGTCTCAAATAGTCAACCTAACCTTACAACTAAAGCAATTAGTGAAAAAGAATAAACATAGAACCCAAAATTAGTTTTGGGGGAAAAAATCATACAAAATAGAACAGGAAATAAAAAGAAACAAAAAATGAAAACAAACACAAAGATCATTAATACTAAAAGGGACTTATGGAGAGCATAAATATATATATATAAAACATGAGCCAGACTCATAAACAAAAAAGGGAGAACACTCAAATCAATAAAGTTATACAAGAGAAAGGGAACATTATAACTGACACCACAGAAATATCAAAGGATCATGAAAGACTACAATAAACAACTTTAAGCCAATAAAATGTAGAATCTGGGAGCCACAGACTAACTGTTAAGAACTCAACTAAGAGGAAGCAGAGATTACAAACACAGCATTACAATGAGTAATATTGAAACCATTATGAAAAATTTTCCAGTTAACAACATTCAAGGTCCAGATGATGTCACAAGTGTTTTATGAACCATTAAGATAAATGTTAACACATGCACATATAAAACTCTTGCAAAATACTACAGTGGTAGGAAAACCTGCAAACTCATCCTGCGAGTGCAGTATCACCCTGATAGCAAAGCCAAAGTATCAAGAAAAGGAAAGTTATAGACCAATATCACATAGATGAACATCGATGCAAACACCCTCAACAAAATACTCCCAAGAAGAATCCAACAATACATGAAAAGTATCAAACAGCTTTATAAAGTGAGGTTTTCCCCAGATATGCAAGCATTCTCCAGTAGCTGCAGTAGCTTCATATCAATCCATCAGAGACGCCATAACAAATTGAAGGATTAAAACCATATGATCACCTCAATAAATAGCAAAAAACACTGTGATAAAATTCAGCAAGCATGTGTGATAAAAAACAAACAAAAAACTCTCCAGAAACTGAGCATAGCAAAAATTACCTCAACATAGTAAAGGCACACAAATCAAGATACAATGAAGTATCATTTCACATCATTCTGCATGGTGATCATTATAAAAATCAACAACAGGGACCTTCCTTAGTGGTAAAGTGGTTAAGAAACCATGATCCCAAGTCAAGGGTTCCATGTTTGATCCCTGGTTGGGGAACTAGATTTCACATGCAGCAATTAAGTCCTTGTGTATTCAAATAAAGAAGTAAATGTGAGTATATATTTATTAATAATGGGTGTATTTTATATATATACATATATAAAATATAAATTTATAACATACATGTAATATACAAATATAAATTAACAAATATCATGTATAGATACACACATATAAATCTTAAAACAATACATGAAGGAGATGATGTGGAAGAAAGGGAACCCTCTATAGGGTTGTTAGGAATATAAACAAATATTGCCATGATACAGCAAATTACGGAAGTTCTTTAGAAAACTACGAATAAACTATATGTTCCAAAATCCCACTATTTGACATATTCCCAAATGAAACCACCATTGAAAACAATCAAACAAAAAACCATGTGTATACCAGTATCCACTACAATACCACTTATAACAGACTTTTAATGGCAGCCATTCTGACCAGTGTGAAATGGCACCACATTGTGGCTTTGATTTGTATTTCTCTGATAATGAATGATGTTGAGCATCTTCTCATATGTTTGTCTGTCATCTATATTTCTGCTTTGGGAAATGTCTGTTTACTTCTTTGATCATTTTTTTCTTTTTCTAATTTGGTGATGTATTTTTCTGGTGTTGAGCTGCCTGAGCTATTTGCTTCTTTTGCAGATTAATTAGTTATCAGTTATTTCTTTTGCTATTGTTTTCTTTCATTCACAATGGTGTCTTTTCACCTTGTTTATAATTTCCTTTGGTGTGCAAAAACTCCTAAGTTTGACAGAACAAGATAGCGGAGTAAGAGGTGGACATGGAGTACATCTCTCTTCACAGATATATAAGGAATAAACCTTTAGACACAAACATGGATAAAGAACACCAGCTGATAGTGGACAGGAGGAACTGACCAGAGACAAGAAGATACAGAACTATGCAAAACTGAAAAAGTAGAATGAGAATCAGACAGTCCTTGATACATACCCTGGACAAGAAATCGGGCCCCTGGATACTTGCCTGGGACCTGGGGTTTGGGGATTGTGACGGAATCACAGGATGAGGCCTAATATTGACTGCGGAGAGGCAGAGAGCGGATGTGAGGGAGGAGGCTGTTGTGGGAAATGCTTGTGGAGGAAAGCCTGGCAGCCATGGAAGAAAGGCAATACTGCTGAGTCTTGCATAGGGGGGTGGAGCCATCACCATGGATTCTCTCTTCCCACACACCAGCATTGGCAGCTGAACAATAGAGAGGCTGGCCCATCAAAAGCCTGACACAGTGAACTACAGAGTAGGACTCCACCCAGGGTGGCCCTTTATGTGCCTGGTACACAGATCTACAGAGTAGTATCCCAGGCAGAGGTCCCCTCTATGTGCCTGGCCACGTGGAACAACAGAGAAGGGCCCCAGGCAAGGGAGCTGTCTAAGTGCCAGAATGGGTGGAGATCCAGAAAAAGATTGGTCAAAGAAGTCTTCTGGTCACCAGCTACAGGAGACTCAAAGAAAGAATTGATAGAGCAATAACCCCTGTGGTGTAGGCAGCACATGTCCCTGCAACACTTGGCACCAACAGGGTGCCCTCAAGCCAATCAGTTGTGCCAGCTTCATGCTCAAAACTCACAGGGGCAAAGCTGCCACTGGCAACAAAGATCCTGTGTCTACCTACTCAGGATCACCAAGGCAGTTTCCCACACTTCTAGAGCCAGTAGACTGTGGCCTGCCAGGCTTTGTCTGTCAGAGGGGCCGTGCTCTCCAGGCAAGAATACTGGAGTGTATTGGCCAATACTGCTTGCCATACCCTTCTAGAGTGCTATATTTCATTCTGTCCTAGCCACTAACTCCCCCTGAGTAACTGGTGCTGCCAGAATCCCTGCAACCCAAGCAGGTGCACTACCTCCACACCTGGCCCTAATGCAGCTAACCCAAGCCCTCCTTGTCAGTCTCAGAAGCAAACCCTAATGGCCGACCCGCATTTTGAGTTGAAAATAAAGTCACAATGGTAACCCAGTGGAAGAGGCTAAGGGAGAACAGACAAAAACCTCCCACCAGCTGTATAAGCTGCAGATTAAATCCTCAGGAGAAACTAGTCAGACTCTGTGTCTACAGAATATATAAAAGGTAATTGATATCTCCCACAAAAGAAATCATACTGCTTCTGATAGCTGTGGACATTCGAGTCAAGAACACATAGGAGTAGGTCCACATTAGAATCTGAGATGCCTCCACAGCAGGTACAGGGATCAGCAGAGTGCTGGAGGGCACCCTAGGGAGGGGAGTTGTTATGGGACTCCCAGGGAGGGAAAGGACTCTAAGAGCATTCACTAAAGAGAAACATTTATCTATCGTTAATTTTGACTTGTTCTGTAGATTCTTTTGGAATTCCTTCCTTCCTTCCGCTGTCCCTCCCTCCCTTCCTTCCTTTCTTTCTTTCTTTCTTCCTTCCTTCTTTTCTTTCTTCTCCCCTGCACCCGTGTTGTATTGTTACATTTATTGGCAATATGGAATATAATTAAGCTTTTGAGATTTTTCCCCCAGTCACTTTTCTTTTTAAATTGTTGTTATATAACTCTTCCTCTTGTCGTGCTTTTGTAGTTTTGTAGAGTTTTATTTCTTTTTTTCCCCCTCTCTCTGTTTTAATTTTTTAAACTTATTATTATTTTGTATATTTATTTCTTGACTTGATTTCCCTTCTGTTGTTTTCATCTTGCAGTTAATCTTTAATGTGTATAGCTCTTCCTTATCTGCTTCTGTTTAACTTTGCAAAAGTGTTCTTTCTTTCTTTCTTTCCTTCCCTTACCTCTCAACATATTTTTTAGTTTGATTTTCATTGATTTATTTGTGAATTGGCACCTTGTTTTATCTTTGTTTTTCCAGTCTGTGCTGTATTTGGTTAGTTTTGTACCAGCATATAGAATTTTTTTTCTTTTCTTTTATTTTTGTTGTAATGTTTTGATTTTGCTATGGGTGTGTATGTATATGTATATATTTACTAACATTTTTTATTGTTGCTATAAACCTCTGCCTGTACATTGGACTTTGAAAGTTCTGTGAAGTTTTCCTCTTTTCTTTTACCTTCTTCTTGTATTGTTTTCATTTTCTCTTTTTATAACTTTAATTTTTTAAAACCTATTATATATTTTCACATTGATTCTTTTGTTTTCTTTCCTACAGCTCTTTCCCTCTTGCAGTTAATCTTCAATGTATATAAAATTTCTTAATCTAACACTATATTTTTGATCTAACACTTGTTAGATCTAAATTGATCTAACACTAACTTTGCCTTTACATTTTTTTCTTTCTTGGCTTATATTTTTTCTTTCCTCTCCACATATCTAAAACTGTATTTCATTGTTTTATACCACTTAACACCTAGCTTTAGTTTTGTTTTACAGTTTGGCTTTAGTTTTCTTATTAATATATATATATATATATATATATATATATATATATATATATATATATATATATATATTACTTTTTTTGGAAGGTCAATCTACTGTATCTTTTTTTTTTTTGAAACGTTTGACTTTGCTTATATGTATATAAGTAAATGTGTATACACTTTTTTTTTAAAATTTTGTGTCTCATCTTATAACTGTCTTTTGCTGGAGTTCATCTTTGGTTTCTCATTTTTGAACATTTGTTTGATCTCATTTAATGTCATAACAAACCACTTGTGGAATCTTTATTTCTGGCAGAGATCAAGCCCTGAGACATTGGAATGGGAACACTGATTCCAAGATGTTATATGACCAGATAATTTACCCTACTGAGTATCAAATAGAGAGAATTTAGATAAACTAAACCACCTGAATACAAGACCAAGCACCACCCAAGAGCAACCACCAGTAGCACCTATTGCAGGATGCCTCATGTAAACAACAAGCAAAACAAAATACAAACCCAATCATCAGCAGACATAATTA
This sequence comes from Cervus canadensis, assembly GCF_019320065.1. Taxonomy (NCBI): domain Eukaryota; kingdom Metazoa; phylum Chordata; class Mammalia; order Artiodactyla; family Cervidae; genus Cervus; species Cervus canadensis. Next base: position 3,745,165 of record NC_057420.1, read on the forward strand.
CCAACTCATTTAACCTAGCTCTTAAGAGGAAAAACAAACAATGTCTTAGCACATATCTCACCTTATGTGAAGCTAACACAATCCACTAAACCAACCTTAGGAGGGCAGAAACCAAATGCAAGAAATAATTCAAGCTTGAAGACTGTCTAAGGAGAACCCAGATACAGAAAGTTAAAAATGGAAAAAAAAAGAAAGAAAGAAAGAAAGAAAAGGCAGAGAAATACTACACAAATGAAGGTACAAACTGGAAACTTAAGATTTCAAATAAATGAAGAGGAAACAGGCAAACTACCTGAAAAAAAAAAAATTAAAAAAGGGAAAGCAAAGATGATCAGTAACCTTGAAAACAAAATGGAGAACATGCAAGGATAAATTAACAAAGACAAAGAAGAATTAAAGAATAAACATTCAGAGACAAAACTGATGAAGAAACAAAAAGCTTTTTAGACAAAAAAAAAAAAAAATTGAGAGAATTCAGTGCCACCAAACGAGCTTTACAACCAACGTTAAGGGTACTCATACAGTCCAGAAATACAAGAGAAGAAAATAAGATCTACAAAATCAACCCAAAAAATAAGAAAATATCAATTGGAACATCTATATCAATACTTACTTTAAAAATAAATAGATTAAATACTCCAACCAGAAGACACAGACTGGCTGAATGGATACAAAAATAAGACCCACATATATGCTTTCTGCAAGAAACACACTTCAGACCTCAATACACATATAGGCTGAAAGTAAGAGAATGAAAAATATTTTCCTTGTAAATTGCAATCCAAAGTATGCTTAAGTAGTAAACCTCATATCAGACAAAATAGACCTTAATATAAAGATGACAAGAAATAAGAAAGGACATTATATAATGTTCAAGGAATCAATCAAAGAGGAAGACATAACAGTTGTAAATATCTATGCTCCCCACATAGGAGAACCACAAACATAAGACAAACACTAGACGATATAAAGGAGAAATTGACAGTAACCCAATAGTGGTAGGAAACTTTAATGCCCCACTGACAGCAATGGGCAGATCATCAAAACAGAAAATTAATAAGGAAATACAAATCTTAAAGGATAAATAAGATGCATAGATTTCATTTGTATCTTCAGGACATTCCATCCAAATGCAGAAGAATAAACTTTCTTTGCAAGTGCACATGGAACATTCTCCAGGATAGACCAAATCTTGGGTCACAGATCAAACCTCACTAAATTTAAGAAAATTGAAATAATATCAAGTAACTTCTTCTATGACTATGCTGAGAATAGATATCAAAACAAACAAACAACAACAACAAAAATAACTGTAAGAAGCATCAACACATGGTGATTAAGCATGTTTCTAAATAACCAACAGGTTACTGAAGATACCAAAAGGGGGGAAAAAAAAAATCTAGAAACATCTAATAATGAACACATGAAAACTCAAACTCTATGGGATTCAGAAAAGCAGTTCGAAGAGCGAAGTATATAGCAATAAAATTCTACTTCAAGAAACAAGAAAACTATTGATTAGACAATGTAACTTTTCAATCTGTATTTTACCTACAACTGCTGGAAAAAGAACAAAAACCCCACAAAAATTAGTAGAAGGAAAGATATCATAAACATCTGAGCAGAAATAAATAAACAAAAAGAAGAAAGATTAGTCAAGATTAATAAAACTGAAAGATGGTTCTTTGTGAAGATAAACATGGTTGACAATCTTTTAGCCAGACTCATCAAGAAAAATGAGAAAATCAAATCCAGAAAACTGGAAATGAAAAAGGGGAGGATACCACAGAGAATGCAGAAATATTAAGTATTTAATAGACTATTATGAACAACTCTATGGCCATAAATTGGATAACCTGGAAGAAATGCACACATTTTTAGAAAAGGTCAAACATCCAAGACTGAACCAAAAAGAAATAGAAATTATGAACAACTCAACTACAAACACTGAAATTGAAGCTGTGATCCAGTATCTCCCAAAAAACAAAAACCCAGGACCAGATGCCTTCACAGGAGAAGTCTCTCAGACATTTAGGGAAGACTTAATATCCATCCTTGTAAAACTCTTTCAAAATATTGCAGGGGATGGAACACTTCCAAACTCATTCTACAAGGCGAACATCACCCTGATACCAACCAGAGAAAGACAACACAGAAGAAGGACACTACAAGCTAATCTCACTGAAGAGCATAGATGCAACTATCCTCAAGAAATAAAAGCATATATGCCATTATCAAATCTGATTTATTCCAGAAATGCAAGGATTCTTTGCTACACACAAACCAATCATTCTGATAAACTATATTAACAAATTGAAAAATGAAAACCACATGATAACCTCAATAGAAGAAAAAGTCTTTTTTTTTTTTCTTTCATTTTTCTCATTTATTTTTATTAGTTGGAGGCTAATTACTTTACAATATTGTAGTGGTTTTTGTCATACATTGACATGAATCAGCCATGGATTTACAAAATTCAGCAACCATTTAAGATTGAAACTCTTCAAAAATGAGTATAGAAAGAACCTACCTCAGCATAGTAAAGGATACATATGATAAGCGTATAGCAAGCATTATTCTCAGTGGTGAAAACTGAAGGCATTCACGGTAAGATCAAGAACAACATAAAGATGTCCACTCTCACCAGTATTATTCAACATAGTTCTTAAAGTCCTAGCTACAACAATCAGAGATGAAAAAGAAATGAACAGAATCCTGATGAGAAAAGGAGAAATGAAGTTCTCACTGTTTGCAGATGACTTAACACAGTACATAGAATACCCTAAAGACGGTGTCAGGAAATTACTAGAGCTAATCAGTGAATATGGAAAAGATGCAGGATACAGTATCAGTACACAGAAATCACTTGCATTTCTATATACTAGCAATGAAAAATCAGAGAAAGAAATTTAGACATAAATCCCATCCACCACTGCAGCAAAAATAATTAAATATCTGGGAAGAAACTTACCTAAGGAGTCAAACTCTAAACAGAAAGAAATAAGCCACGAATGAAAGAAATGGCTTCCCTGGTGGCTCAGTCAGTAAAGAGTGTATCTCCAATGTAGGAGACCTGGATTTGATCCCTGGGTTGGGAAGAGCCCCTGGAAAAGTGAATGGCAGCCCACTTCAGAATTCTTGCCTGGAACATTATGTGGACAGAAGAGCCTGGAGGAATAGTCCATGGGGTAACAAAGGGTCAGACACAATTGAGTTACTAACTTTAAAGAAATAAATCAAAGGTGACAAGAACAGATGGTGAGATATTTCATGTTCCTGGTTAGGGAGAAATCAATGTTGTGAAAATGACAATGCTATAAATTGCGATTTATAGCTTCAATGTGATCTCTTTCAGATTACCAATGCATTTTTCACAGAACTAAAACAAACAAACAAAAAAAAATTTCACAATTCATATGGAAACACAAAGGATCCCAAATAGCCAAAACAGTCTTGAGAAAGAAGAATGCAGCTGGAGGAACAAACCTTCCTTACTTTCAATTATGCTGCAAAGCTACAGTCATCAAGGCAATAGGTTATTGGCACAAAAATAGGAATATAGTTCAATGCAACAACGTAGAAAGCCCAGAAATAAACCTAGACATGTATGGGTAACTTATTTTTGATACAGGAGGCAAGAAAATACAATGGAGTGAAGACAGCCTCTTCAATAAATGGTGCTGGGAAAACTGGACTGCTACATGTAACAGAATGAAATTAGAACACTCCTAACACCATACACAAACATAAACTCCAAATGGATTAAAGGCCTAAGTGTAAGACCAAAAACTATAAACTCTTAGAGGAAAACAGGCCAAAACCTCAATGCAATGAATCAAAGCAAGATTCTCCATGATCCACTTCCTAGAGAAATGGAAATGAAAAGTAAACGAGTGTAACCTGGTTAAACCTAGAAGGTTTTGCACAATAAAGAAAACTATAAGCAAGGTGGAAAGACAACCTTAAGAATGTGAGATAATAATAACAAAGGAAACAACTGACAAAGGATTAATTTCCAAAATAGACGAGCAGCTCATACAAATCAATACCAGAAAAAACAAACAACCTAATCAAAAAGTGGGGAAAACATTTAAACAGACAGTTTTCCAAAGAAGACATACATGTGACTAGCAAACACATGAAAAGATGTTCAACATTACTTAACATCACTCAACATCACTAAATTATTAGAGAAATGCAAAACAAAACTTCAACAAGATATCACCTCACACCGGTCAGAATGGCATCATCAAAAAGTCTACAAGCAATAAATGCTTGTTTTGAGAAGGTGTGGAGAATAGGGAACATTCTTGCACTCTTTGTGGGCAGGTGAACTGATATAACCACTATGGAAGATGGCATAGAGATTTCTTCAAAACTAGGAATAAAATCACCATATGACCCATCAATCCCACTCCTAGGCATATAGCCTGAGGGAACTAAAATTGAAAAAGACACATGCATCCCATCCTTCATTGCATCACTATTTACAATAGCTAGAATAGAGAAGCAACCTAGACTTCCATTGAAATATAAATGAATATAGAAGCTATAGTCTATACATACAATGGAATATTGCTCAGCCATAAAAAGGAACACATTTGTGTCAGTTCTGATAAGGTGGATTTAAGCAGACCTTATTATACAGAGTGATGTGAGTCAAAAAGTGAGAGAAAAATACCATATTCTAACACATATATTTGGAGTCTAGAAAAATGGTACTGAAGAACTTATTTACAGGGCATCATTGGAACAGCAGACATAGAAAATATACTTATGGACATGGGCAGATGGGAGGAGAGATGTACGGAAATTGTGCTGTGGAAACTTCCATTACCATATGTAAAATAGACAGCAAACAGGAATTTGCTGTATGGCTCAGGAAACTCAAACAGGGCTCTGTATCAATCTAGAAGAATGGGCAGGAGATGGGAGGACGTTTCAAAAGGGAAGAGATATATGTATATCTATGGCTGATTCATGTTAAGCCTTGACAGAAAAGTCAACATTCTGTAAAGCAATTATACTTTATTAAAAAAAAAAAAGTTACAGAAATGCTTTTAAGTTTAATTAGGATACAATTTTGTTTCTATCCAGAGAATAATTTCTGCATCATAGAAAATTAATATTTCACGTGTGAAGAAGAAAGATAGATAGTGCTATTTCGTGTGCAACTCTCGTGATTCCATGAGCTCTGACCTTCCAGGCTCTTTTCGCCATGGGATTCCCTAGGCAAGAATGCTGGAGTGGGTTGCCATTTCTTTCTCCAGGGGAACTTCCCCAACCAAGAATTGAAACCAGGTCTCCAGAATTGCAGGGGGATGCTTTACCAACTGAGCTATGCAGGAAGCCAATATGTGAGAAAATCTATCCACAAATTGTCATATGTGAAATGTTGAGATTTTATATTTCATTTAAGAAAATTTATCCCCAAATATGAAAGATACAGGATTCTATATTTCATGTTGGAAAACATCCATTCAAATTTTCTCAGGTGAAATATAGAGAATTTCATACCACATCAGGGCATATTTTCATGTATGAAATAGAAAATTCCATTTGTTATTGTAGGAAAATTGATACAAGTTATCTCAAATGTTACATATAGAGGATTCCATATTCATGAAGGGAAACCTGCAAAGATTTTCAAGTGAGAGTTATGGAAATCTCCATGTTCCTATTAGACTATAATAAAGAAATATTTATGTCTCATGCTAGAAATCTGCATCCAGATTTTCAAAAGTGAAATATAAATTTTTTGTGTTTCATGCAGTAAGATGTGCCCATACTTTCATATATGAATTACAGAGTATTACATATTTCATGACCTAAAATCTGCATGTATATTTTCCTATATGAAATTGATGCATTCATCTTTCAGGCAGGATTATCTGGCATCAGATTTCAATAATGAAACAAGGAAAATTACCCATTGCACCCAAACTCATATTTGGGATATTGAGGGTTCATATTTCCTATAAGAAAACCTATCCCCTAAATTTCAAATATGAAATAAACACTATTCCCTACTTCATTTCAGTATATTTTTCCTGAGTCTAATGAATGAATATTGAAGCTCTAATAGTATATTAAGTAAAATCTGCATCCAAAGTGCATAAAGGAAATATGTTGCAGAAGGAAAACATGATTTTCACTTGCAAGTATAGACAGTTCCATATTTCACTTCAGGACATCAGGTTCCTATGTGATATCTAGAGAATTCCATATTTCCTAAGCAGTATTAGAATTGTGATTTTCATTTGTGAATTATAGAAAATTACAAAATCTATATAGGAAAATCTGTGCCAGGGATTTTATATGTGATATATGTGAACTCCATGATTCATACATGAAATTTAAGGCCATATATTCATATATGAAATGTAGAATTGCAAGATTCGTACCAGAATATACAGGCTCAAAATTCAACATACGGCACAAAGAAAATTCTATACTTCATGCAATTAAATCAGCAACCAAATTCTCAGAAGTGAAACAGAGATATTTCATACTTAATGAATAAATAGCTCTCTTCAGATTATCTTATGGAAATGAAGAATATTCTATATTTCATGTCAGACAATAGTCATTGAGATTTTAACATATGACTACAGTGGAAATGATATTTCAAGAGATAAAAATGTACTCAGACTTTCATGGTGGAATATAGAAAGATCTATATTTCTTGCAGGGAAATGTATGTCCAGGGTTTCAAATGTTAAATATTGATAATTCCATATTACATATGGGAAAATCATTGCCCAGGTTTTCAAACGTGAAGTGGAAATAATACCGTATACAAGCAAGGAAATCTGTGTCCACATTTTCATACATAGAATACACAGAGATCATATTTTCTGTAGGAATCATTGCATCCAAATTTCCACATGGCCAGTGTTTAGGGCAGATTCAGTCTAACTCAGCTGCTTTGTTCAGAACTAAACCAAGTTGAACATGCTTTCACTAGTGGAATTCAAATCTACAATGGCTTTCATTCCAGCTGAGTGGACTCATCTTCCTGGTGTGGGATCCAAGGGATAGGGTGCCATGAAATAGTCTGAATCTGTTCACCCTGAAGGATATCTGAATCCATGATATTCTTCTCCTCTTCTGTATCCTTTCCTTGTGGTTCAAGTCTCAACCTGATGCTTCTACTCCCTTCCTATGTGACTCTGCACATACTGATTACACCATTGATTGTACCGGGTCTTTCTGCCAGCTTCCTGTTAGTTTTTAGTGAGTTGCTCTACATGAACTCATAGCTCTAATGTGCTGATTGGGACCTTCACCTATTCCACAAGCCTCTACTTTTCCAAGAATTTGGTTATATGAGGCAGCACTACTAACTCCTATGGCTGTGCTGTCCAGGGGCTGCCAAGAGGACTTACCCTACCTCCAATGTCAGGATTGGCAACCAAGAGGAGATACCCCATGCCCAAGGTCAGGAGCAGGACTTTGAGGAGATACCCCACACCCAAGTTAAAGAGTAGAGGCTGTGTTTTGCTGGAGCAGCCGTGAAGAGATACCCCACGTCCAAGTTAAAAGAAACCCAAGTAAGAAAGTAAGACTGAGAGAGGGCATCAGAGGGCAGACAGACTGAAACCACAATCACAGACAACTAGTCAATCTGACCACATGGACCACAGGCTTGTCTAACTCAGTGAAACTAAGCTATGCCGTGTGGGGCCACCCAAGACATGAGGGTAATGATGGAGAGGTCAGCCAGAATGTGGCCCACTGGAGAAGGGAATGGCAAACCACTTCAGTATTATTGCCTTGAGAACCCCATGAATAGTATGAAAAGGCAAAAAGATAAGATGCTGAGAGATGAACTCCCCAGGTCAGTAGGAGCCCAATATGCTACTGGAGATCAGTGAAGAAATGACTCCACAAAGAATGAAGGGATGGAGTTAAAGCAAAGCAATGCCCATTTGTGGATGATACTGTGATAGAAGCAAGGCCTCCTATCTATTCTACTGTGATAGAAGCAAGATACTGCAAATAGCAATATTGCATAGGAACCTGGAATGTTAGGTCCATGAATCAAGGCAGATTGAAAGTGGTCAAACAGGAGATGACAAGAGTGAACATGGACATTCTGGGAGTCAGCAAACTAAATGGACAGAAACTCTGTGAACTTAACTCAGAAGACCAATATATCTACTACTGTGGGCAGGAATCCCTTTGAAGAAATTGAGTACCCACATAGTGAACAGAAGAGTACAAAATGCAGTACTTGGAAGCAATCTCAAAAACGACAGAATGATCTCTGTCCGTTTCCAAGGTAAACCATTCAATATCATGGTAAACAAAGTCTATGTCCCAAAAGGTAATGCTGAAGAAGCTGAATGGTTCTATGAAGACCTGAAAGATCTTTTAGAACGAACACCCAAAAAAAATGTCCTTTTCATTACTGGACTGGACTAAAAAGCAAAAGTAGGATGTCAAGAAAAACCTGGAGTAACAGGCAAATTTGGCCTTGGAGTACAGAATGAAGCAGGGCAAAGGCTAATAGAGATCTGCCAACACAACACATTGGTCACAACAAACACCCCTTCCAACAACACAAGAGAAGACTCTACACGTAGATTTCTCCAGATGGTCAACAGATTGATTATATTCTTTAAAGCCAAAAACAAGACCAGGAGCTTGTCAACGTATGGCAAAAACCACTACAATATTATAAAGTAATTACCCTTCAACTAATAAAAATAATCAGAAAAAAATAAATTCATTGTCTAGGTTTGTCAAAAAAACAAAAAAACAAGACCAGGAGCTAACTGTGGCTCAGATCATGAACTCCTTATTACAAAATTCAGACTGAAATTGAAGAATGTGGGGAACACCACTAGACCCTTCAGATATGACCTAAATCAAACCCCTTATGACTATACATAGATTTAAGGGACTAAATCTGACAGACACAGTGCCTGATGAACTATGGATGGAAGTTTGTGACATTCTACAGGAGACAGGAATCAAGACCATGTCCAAGAAAAAGAAATGCAAAAAAGCAAAATGGCTGTCTGAGGAGGACTTCCAAATAGCTGTGAAAAGAAGAGAAACAAAAAGCAAAGGAGAAAAAGAAAGATACCCATTTAAATGCAGAGTTCCAAAGAATATCAAGGAGAGATAAGAAAGCCTTCCTCAGTGATCAATGCAAAAATTTAGAGACACCAAGGGAACATTCCAGGTAAATACGGGCTCAATAAAGAACATTAATAGTATGGACCTAAGAGAAGCAGAATATATTAAGAGGTAGCAAAAAACAGATAAGAACTATACAAAAATGATCATCATGACCCATATAATCATGATGGTTTGATCATCCACACTCACCTAGAGCCAGACATCCTGGAATGTAAAGTCAAGTGGGCCTTAGGAAGCATCCCTCAAAACAAAGCTAGTGGAGGTGATGGAATTCCACTTGAGGTATTTCAAATCTTAAAAGATGATATTGTAAAAGTGCTGCACTCAATACGTCAGAAAATTTGGAAAACTCAGCCTTGGCCTCAAGACTGGAAAAGGTCAGTTTTCATTCTAACCCCAAGGAAAGGCAATCCCAAATAATGCTCAAACTACCACACAATTTCTCTCATCTCACACGCTAGTAAATAATGCTCAAAATTCTCCAAGCCAGGCTTCAGCAATACATGAACGTTGAACTTCCAGATGTCCAAGTTGGTTTTAGAAAAGGCAGAGGAACTAGAGATCAAATTGCCAACATCCAATAGATCATTGAAAAAGCAAAAGAGTTCCAGAAAAAAAAGAAAAAAGGAAAAAAAAAAGAAAAACATTTTTTTTCTGTTTTATTGACTATGCCAAAGCTTTGACTTGTGAATCACAAAATAATGTGGATAATTCTGAAAGATATGGGATTACCAGATTACCTGACATGTCTTTTGAGAAACCTTTAAGAATGTCAGGAAGAAACAATGAGAGCTGGATATGGAACAACAAACTGGTTCCAAATAGGAAAAGGAGTACATCAAGGCTGTATTTTCTCACCTGTATATTGTACTCTATGTAAAATATGAGAAACGCTGGGCTGGAGGAGGCACAATCTGGAATCAAGATTGCCAGGAGAAATATCAATAACATCAGATATGCAGATGACACCACCCATCTGGTAGAAAGTGAAGAAGAACTGAAGAGTCTCTTGATGACAGTGAAAGAGGAGAGTAAGAAATTTGGCTTAAGGCTCAACATTCAGAAAACTAAGATCTTGGCCTCTGGTCCCATCACTTCATGACAAATGGATGGAGAAACAGTGAAAACAATGGCTGAATTTTTTTGGTGGTGGATCCAACATCACTGCAGATGGTGATTGCAGTCATGAAATTAAAAGATGCTGCCTCTTTGGAAGGAAAGCTATAACCAACCTAGACTGCATATTTAAAAGCAGAGACATTACTTTGCCAACAAGGGGTCATCAAGTCAAGGCTATGGTTTTTCCAGTAGTCATGTATGGATGTGAGAGTTGGACTATAAAGATAGCTGAGGTCCGAATAATTGATGCTTTTGAGCTGTGGTGTTGGAGAAGGCTCTTGAGAGTCCCTTGGACTGCAAGGAGTTCCAACCAGCCCATCCTAAATGAGATCAGTCCTGGGTGTTCATTGGAAGGACTGATATTCAAGCTGAAATTCCAATATTTTGGCACCTGGTAGGAAGATCTGACTCATTTGAAAAGACCCTGATGCTGGGAAAGATTGAGGGCAGGAGGACAAGGGTACAACAGAGGATGAGATGGTTGAATGGCTTCATCAACTAAATGGACATGGGTGTGGGTGAACTCTGAGAGTTGGTGATGAATAAAGAGGTCTGGGGTGCTGCGGTTCACGGGGTCTCAAAGAGTCAGACATGACTGAGTGACTGAACTGAACTGTTATATTAAGGGAGAACAGCCAGTGTGGATGCATCTCCATTTATAGACTCACTGTTTTTCACTGTTTCCTAAGAATGATCTTTCACTAACTTGGTGAGATTTTGTTATGTATTCTCTAGGTTACCTTGTCAAGTGGTTATTGAGGGAATCATACGGGACTGTCATTCCTTGATCTGGTCAGTAGAGGGAAACAGATAGTGAATTGATTCTAAAATCATAGCAGATTTGGTAGAAAGGGTCAAAGGAGAAAATAGAAAGAACATTGTCTTTTAGTGTTAAAGCTTGAGAACTGCCAAACAGACCAAAGATGGAACTTTGGCAGAGGGTAATAATTTCTATGTGAGGATGAAGACTCAGTGTGTGAGGTTTCAGCCAAGTGAGCGCATGTAGGTACTTTCCCATCCATTTTGAGGACTCCACACATGGAAGTTCTTTAAGAAGTGTCTCTTTAAGAATGTCATTTTGATGGTCAATAAGCAAGTTGCTTTGTGTTGACAGAAATTAAGTATATTTTGTTGAAGAGTCTCCTGCTGAGTTTTCTGAGAGTTAAAGTGGTTTCACTGACCAGATCATAAATATCTACTGCTCCCAAGAAAACAAGAATAAATTAAGGAGAGTGATTCCATGTCTTGACGAGGAACCTAGTATAAATGTCAATGATTATGGCAGCAGAGCTGGAAGGCCCAACAGAAAGTGGAGTGAGCAGATGAAATCATTCTACAAGGGGGACCATAAACTACAGCCTAGGAATCAGTCAATGGGCAGATAATTTGAATACCCACTTCAGTGCCCTCTTTAAGGACTAGGTGAACAGTTAAAAGTTTAGCCAGCTGGGTTGAGCCTGTAGTACAATCCTTAAGCAGAAGTGATGCTTGAGGCCAGGTAGAATGCTGCAAATCTCCAGTAAGTTTGCATTGCTTATAATAATGGAGCTGCTGCTAGTAATTGACACTGGTAATTCTTGTTCTGAATATATTGGCTCAAAATGACTCCACAAATTGAAAAAAAGAGGGGGAAATACACGTCTTGGAATCACTACCTGTAGGTTCTCCAACAAGGGTCTGAGCAAGGGGGAAACACATCCTACTGAAATTTGGAAAGGCTTAAAAAATGAGGCACTTGTGGCGGTCCAGTCATCACGTCATGTCAATGTCATGACTCTGCAACCTCATGGACTTGCAGCATTCTACACATCCCTGTCCTTCACTATGTCCTAGAGTTTTCCCAGAATATGAGATTAGGGCTCTCCTAAAGCTACTGTGACATTAAATGACAATGATATGGTTGATAGACATGAATTTGAGTAGGCTCCAGGAGTAAGTGGTGGACAGGGAAGCCTGGCATGCTGCTGTCCATGGGGTCACAAAACTTGGGCATGACTAAGCAAGTGAACAGAAAGCTACCATTTCCATTTTATCAGCAAGGCATTTTTGTAGCAAACATTTTCTGGCAAGCATCTCTAACACTAGACATTGTGGGAACTGCACACGGGGACCAGTACAGGGTGCGGGCAGGTTAGGGACTTAATGTCTGGATACAAAAGAGAAACAAATGGAATAGTTTGGCACTATACACTGACTTTGTGGTTACCAGAAGACATCTCTGCTCTCCTTACCATAAGAATATATTTTCCTTCTATTTTTAGCCTATAGCCTTTCCTTAGTCAGTGATGATAGCCTAGGGACTTGACCCATCCTCCATAAATCTACTTAGCCTTCAATTGCAGAGGGACATCACACACAAATACTTATGGTCAATTCAGGCCTTTTGAATTAGCTGCACAGCCATCTCATTAGGCAATAGGGCTTTGATCTTGCTACTGTGGAAAAAACAAATGAATAGTTATTACTCTAGTGCCATTCATAGCAGTGGCATCAGATCTCTATCAGCTCACTTTCTACGCTGTTTCCCACCTGGGCTAGCTAATTACTAAGCCAATTGCATTTAAAGCATATCCCCCTGGGTTAATTGCAATGGCAACCATGCAGTATTCCTAACTGTCATTTGTTTTGGATCAGTCTTAGCCCACCCACAGCAGCACAATTGCCTTGGATTCTGTGGCATTTATGTGGAACTGTACTCCTTGTCCTGAGCTTCCACAGACAATTTCCCACCAGAGACAGTGCGCCAGCCCTTGTAATCCTTATTATGATTTCAGGACATAAATTGCTAACAAACAACCCGAAACTCTGGAAAATCATGATTTCTTACTCTCAGGTCCTGGAGAGCACCATTGCACATCTAGGACCACAAGGAAAATTGATAGAAAAGAAATAAGATGGACCTGGAATTCTCCCTTTACTATTTCCTGAAGTGGGGTACCTCAAGTTATGATGGCTCCCCTTCTGTTACCAAATTAAAAATAAAAATAAAAGCAGGAATTAAACGTGAGGGGAGAAAAGAGCAGAATCGTTCAATTTGTTCCTTATCTATCTCAACCTGTACTTTCTAAAACAGGTACTTTGAGGGTGGGATAAAATGGCTTATTTACCAAATTTTATACTTGGTATGATTGAGATATTTTTGAAATGGATGGCTTAATAAAAATCTGAATTTCAAATACCTACAGCCATTATGAGAGTATTACTCAACATGTAGATATAACTGATTAAAGATTTTGGGAAGCTAACATTATTGTGGATGAATAAGTATTATTTTGAAAATAAATAGGTAAAGGAGGTTTAAAAGAGCAAATAGGTTAACATTCACCCATAACAGGTGAGTAAAGCATGTTGTATGACAAATAAAATAGACTTTAAATAAGCTATTGAATACAGTCAAATATATAAAAATGTAAAACACTACAATATATACAATACAAAGTTACATAACATGGGTTCACTAAACACAGGGGGTCATTGATGGTTCTATTGTCACCTGTTTTAAAGTAACTTTTCTTGAGGGGAAACACTTTCAGTCTTCTGACAAACACTTATACGCTGATATATGCATGGTCCCTTTTATTTTTATTCTTACAATTTTCTTAATAAGTGAGTTTAACCTTTACAAATTAATAAACTGAGAAGGTATTTATCAGTGTTTCTTAGATGACTGCTGGGACAGCACCCAGGGAAGACCACATCTTGCCTTCTAGAGCTTTAGACCACCTCAGTAGACAGGGCAAAGATCTAAATCAATGCACCTTGAAGAGAACAACCATAAACCTTGAACTTTGACATATACACGTTAATCCTCCCAGAAGACATGCAATTGGAACTCCATATAGGACAAAAACATCACCCTCAGGCATGCACATGTTGGAGTCACTGTATCTGCAAAAAGAGAATACAGTGGCACAAATGAACTCCCCATACTCCATTTGTGGCAGTCCATACTTTGCCAGGTGCAGAGGTAGATGAGTTTCAAAGAAACAGTCATCTATTTGACAAGGGCCACCCTAAGTGCTCAGTAGTTCCTGGGTGAGCTCCACATGCTCCAGGTGTTCCCATTGGTCACTCGATGACAGAGTACTGACAGATACCCAGAAGAAACACCAATGGCATTGTGATTGAAAAAAGTCTGTGCTGGGCCATTCAGCAAGGAAGAATCACTGTCAACAGAGGGTTCGAGACAAAAAATATTGATATTTCTGGACCTTGACCTACTAGAGGGTTGAGAAGAGTGAAAGCCTTTCTGGAAATAGGGTTATTAGCCATTGAGACATCATGGGACACAGAGCGCATGTCTGGGTAGGCTGCCCCTTGTCTGTTTTACATTCCATTCTACTCACTTCCTCCATTGCACACCTTGTACCAAAACTAGGTTCGTGGGAAAATGAAGGAAGTTCACATGAGCACAAATATATATGACGGAATCTGTTTCTGTTTGCTTACCTATTCTCTGGCAATTCATCTTTACATCTGTTCATTTTTCAAGAAACTAATGTACTTAAGGATTCCCACCCATCTTTCTCTCTCTAGGCCATAGTCCCTCAATATACCTTGTATCCAGGTTTTCTGGGATGATTCCTGGAACCCAAGCTCAGGGAAACTACTGTCTCAGAAGAGACATGTACTCATATACCAGGTGAGTCTATCATATTCATACTTAATAGAATGTTAATGATTTTTCCTTGTTCTATATTATTTAACTGTCTGATGGTATAGATATCCAACACAGAAGACACTTGGCGTACCACCAGCTAACAAAACTGAGATCCATTATTTCAATTTATGGCCCTTGTTAAACAGGCCCTTTTGGTGAACTTCAACATTTTCCTTGTAAAATTAGTAGATAAACAGTTAATGAACCCTTGTCTTATTTCTACTTTCTCCCCAACATCCACCCTACAAAAGGAAATGTGTCCTCTGACACAACCCCAAAGGAAAATCTAGTCCTCTAGTATTACCCTCTAGTATAATACAAGGATGATAATTGGCACCCAGCTAATTGAAAATCCTATAGGGAGCTGAAGTATTTATACTGAGTTCCTGCCCACACAATACACAGACACATATACTTTTTGCTGTTTATTTATCTGTCAGTATTATTTCAGGCTTACTTGTGTTTATCCTCTATACATCTCACATCCCAACCACTCTTCACCAATTTCCTGTTTATGAGAATTATGCTGATCATTGTTCTTCATGTGAAGTAGCTTCTTAGCTTCTCTATTGTATGTAAAGTGTGATGCTCCATCATAATTTTCTCAAAACTGGGGGGTTCCTTTGAAAACAGACAAACATACAAACCATCCTTTCTGCGCAACACTAAAGACTGATTTAATTTTTTAAGTCAGTTCCTAGAAAAGTCTGTCATCTTTTCTATTTCCTTTAAGCACATACTTAAATGCATGTACCCCAGTCTTCACTGTAACACTATTTACAATAATTGGGACATGGACTTAAGCTAAATGTCTATCGGTAGATGAATGGATAAGGACATTGTGGTATATATACACAATGGTATATTACTCAGCTATCAAAAGGAACTCATTTGAGTCAGTTTCAATGAAGGGGATGAGCTTTTAGAGAGTCTTACACAGAGTAAAGTCAGAAAGAGAAAACAGAAGAAAAATATTATTAACACATATATATGGAATTTAGAAAGATTTTATTCATGATCCTACATTCAGGGCAGCAGATAAGACACAGATATAAAGAACAGACTTCTGGACTCAGTGGGAGAAATTGACTGTTGGTTTAGAAAATAACACTGGAATGTATACATTAACATATGTAAAATAAATGAGCAGTATGAGATTCATATACGAAGTGGGAAAACCAAAGTCAAGTTTTGGGACAACACAAGAGAGAGTGGAGAAATAGATGCCACATGGGTTCAGGATGGGGGTTACACATATATATCTAGGGCTGATTCGTCTTGATGTGTGGCAAAAAATCATTACAATTTTGTAAAATAGTTATCCTCCAAGTAAAATAAATATCTTAATAAAATGATTATTCACCATAATATTGCAGAATGGTCAGTAATATCAGAATGATTGGTGGAGGAGAAAGAGAAACAAAATAACTTACAAGATAAGTCTAATGATGAAAACAAAATCAAAGCATGGATATCAGGGCACAGATTTGAACAAAGGAGACTCACTAACCTTTGTGGAAGGGGGACTTCAGGAAGAATAATAGTTGAGCCCAAACTGAAGATGAACCTGAGGGCCGGGTTGTTAGCCATAGAATGACAGTTCAGAGACTTAGTGCAACTGAGTCAGACATAAATCTGGGTGACTTTGGACGTTTAACGCTGTCCAAAGCTTCATCAACCTCAAGTTTCCCTAATAAGGACATTTTTTTTTTTTAAAACTAGTTTTCCACACTTGCTGTCTCCTCCTCATGCCTTATGCCTTGTTATCATTCTGTGTTCCATGAAGTCTCCATTTTTCAACAAGTGAAACAAATGACCTAGCTCCCTGGAAAAACTTGTGTTCATGCTCAGCCACTAATCTCCTCACCTGTCCTCCTCCAAGTTACCTTGTGGTGGAGCCTTTTTCTTCATGAAGTACTGCAAGGATTGGGATAGGGATCCTTGATGATGATCTGTCAGGGAAATGAGAAAGGTCAGAACAGACCTCACTTTGATAGTGAGCCTTCCTGTGCATCACCAAGACTCTGATATAAATCACCCATTCTGCAGAGGATCAGTGGGACCCCACCACAGCAGTCCTGCTAGATCCTCCAAAGTTATGGTCAGAGAACCAGTGAAGAAGTTAATGCTGTTGTTGCAGTATGTACATCTGTATGCTTTATGTTGAAATCCCTGGTATCAATGAACTGGATTGGAATGAAGGCTCAGTATCCTGCAGGAAAATGAGCATGAGAGAAGGACCTCAGTCATCTCCAGGTTCAATGTACCCCTTTCTGCCCCCAACTCTCCATATTCAGGAAGCTGTCTCTTACCAGTGATGTGAATGAGACACTCCTTAACAAACATTGCATTCTTGGAAATACTGGTTGTTCCCAAAGAATAATGTGATCTTGCACTAATCAATGGGAAGCTTGAATTTTGACACTTGCCAGGACAAAGTGGAGGGGAGGTGGGGTAGGACAATTCTTTACAGGAGAGCTGATCTTTCCTGTTTTCAGGGATAAATAATTTCTCCTCCTCTTCAGTCACCTCCCCTTCACAATGTCAGTGTCCCCAGCCTGACCTTCAATTTTGTCATGTAGCTAAACGTGTCTTTATCATGGTCACTCATCATGGATGACATCTGTAAGTGGTTCACAAACTGCCTTAGTTCAAGGAGCCTCTAGATGCTAGAAGTGAAAGGATTGAAGAAGAAACCTGGCCTGAAGTGTAGTCCAGCATTGTCTGGCTTCAGTTTTCTACTAGTAACTAGTCATCAGTGAAGACTGTATGAAGGCCCAACAAGCCCCAAGGCAGCATATATCAATGCAGTAACATAAAGAGGTTCTGTTCCTAACAGAAAGGTCCTAAGCTTTAACTCATACTCCTAAAAATTAGCCTATTTCTGGAAAAAACAAACAAATAAGCAAACAAAAAAACAAAACCCTCTGAGTTACAGCTTGAATGAACACTTACAAATCCTATCCTCAACTCCAAATTAACCGAGCTTTTTGGAGAAGTCCTATGTAGCAAACAACACTTTTCTCTCCAGAGTCACTGGAGCTAAAGACAATTCTAACCAGGACCACTGCAATGAAAGTCCAAGTGCCAATCCCTGCTAATTAGAATATCAAAGACATCACCCATTATGTCAGGAACAGATTTGCAAGACTGTAGCCAATACCCATAATCCAATAAATACATTTTGTACCCATACTGTCAGATTTGTAAACTCCTTTTGTAATAGCCCAGATAAAATGAATTCCACGAGCACCACATGAGGGTTACAGAATTGACCCAGAAAACATGGGTTCCCCAAATGATGCAGGTTTTGTGTTCCAGACAGATGGATCTTCCCCCTCTGAAGCAACTTGTGTTTCATCTGAGAGTAGGCCATTTGAGATCCGGGGAGAATGGTTTAAAAGTCCAGTCTCCTTCACTGAATTCCTAATCAATCATGTAGCTAAGCAAGTCTTCATCTTGGTTATGATGGAAATATGTGGGTAGTTCAAAGTCTGCTTTAGGTCAAAGAAGCAGTCACGGAACAATTGTGATTCCTGTACTACCGTGTGTCCACCATTTCCACAGTCCAGCTCATATCCCACAGATAGAAGGTCCACAGACAGTTGGTTAATAACCCCACAACTCATGACATACACTGGGTGAGGCCTCAAGCTTTTACCCTTCCTTCCTGATACAAATAAACACTATGGCACAAAAATGCGAGCTTGTTCATGTCTCTTGATGGAAATCCTCATTTGTGGACTCACTGACCTAAGCTGTCTTTGGCTAACCTTTCCTCATTTTTCTCCTAGTTAGGGGCACTGTGGAGATACATAGACCAGTCTCCCCCAGGCTGTGGCTATCTTCTGCCTCCTCCTCTGGTTGTAACATATCTCATGTATGTTGCATTCATTTCTGCATCTGCACTGAGCCATAGACATGCACACACAGAGAGAGACACACACACAAGCAAAACAGCACCTGTGTGTACACATATACATTCAAGGCACAGGGACACAAACACAAAAAGGGAACACAGCTGAAGAACCGCTAGTTTATATGCTCTATAGGCATTTCCATAATTCTCATAGGAAATTTTCCATTCTATTCTTCACATTGGAAATGTAGAGAAACCAATTTCTAAGAAGAATTAGCACTAGATTGTGATACAGGAAATAAAGATAATCCCATATTTCATGGAGAAAAAAATATATATATTCAATCAATGAATCCCATATTTCATGAAGAGAATGTGGTGCCTAGATTTTCATTTCTGAAATAGAGATAAGTCCCATTCCATATTGGTTCTCTGAATCTTTTTTCAATTAATTAATCTATTTATTTTTAATTGAAGGATAATTGCTTTACAGAATTTTGCTGTTTTCTGTCAAACCTCAACACAAACTGGACATAGGTGCACAGTATATCCCCTCCATTTTGAACCTCGCAGCCTTTACCCACCCTATCCCACACCTCTAGGTTTATGCAGAGGCCATATTTGAGTTTCCTGATCCATACAGAAAATCCTCGTTGGCTATCCATCTTACATATGATAAGTGTGGCTTCCATGTTACTCTATTAATACATCTGTCCCGCTCCTCCTCTCCCCCCATGTCCTGAAGTCTATGGTCTATGTCTGTTCCTCCATTGTTGACCTGTTAAATAAGTGCTCCAGTACCATTTCTCAAGATTCCATATATATGCTTTCGAATACAATATTTAACTTTCACTTTCTGACTCACTTCAGTGTGTGTAGTAGGTTCACAGTTCATGCACATCATTAGAACTGACTCAAATGTTCCTTTTTATGGCTGAGAAATATTCCCCTGTGTATATACAACAAAACTTCTTTATGCATTCATCTGTCAATGGACATACAGGTTGTGTACATGGTCTATCTATTGTAAATAGTGCTGCAAAGAACAGTGGGATACA
Source organism: Cervus canadensis (assembly GCF_019320065.1). Lineage (NCBI taxonomy): Eukaryota > Metazoa > Chordata > Mammalia > Artiodactyla > Cervidae > Cervus > Cervus canadensis. The sequence goes on from NC_057420.1 coordinate 3,765,011, forward strand.
TGTGTCTACTTTAGTTTTCGTTTCTTCAGGATAGATGCCTAGGAGTGGGATTGCTGGGTCATATGGTGGCTTTATTCCTAGTTTTTTAAGGAATCACCATACCGTCTCCCATAGTGGCTGAATCAATTTACACTCCCACCAAAAGTGCAAGAGTGTTCCCTTTTCTCCACACTCTCTCCAGCTTTTATTGTTTATAGACATTTAGATAATGGCCATTCTGACCGGTGTGAGGTGATATCTCATTGTAGTTTTGATTTGCAGTTCTCAAAAAAAAATGAGCGATGTTGAACACCTTTTCCTGTTTTTGTTAGCCATCTGTATATTTTCTTTGGTGAAGTGGCTGTTTTGGTATTTTTCTCACTTTTTGATGGGGTTGTTTGTTTATTTCCGGTATTGAATTGTACGAGCTACTTGTATATTTTGGAAATTAATCTTTTGTCAGTCGTTTAATTTGCTATTATAGTCTCCCATTCTGAGGGTTCTATTTCCACCTTGCTTATAGTTTCCTTTACTGTGCAATAGCTTTTAGGTTTAATCAGGTTACACTTGTTTACTTTTGCTTTCATTTCCATTACTCTAGGAAGAGGGTCATAGAGGATCTTGCTTAGATTTATGCCATTGAGTGTTTGGCCTGTTTTCCTCTAAGAGCTTTACATCTTCTCATCTTCTAGTCTTACATTTAGGCCTTCAATCCATTTGGAGTTTATCTTTGAGTATGGTGTTAGGAGGTGTTCTAATTTTACTCTTTTACATGTAGCTGCCTAGTTTTCTCTGCACCATTTATTGGAGAGGCTCTCTTCACCCCATTGCATATTCTTGCCTCCTGTGTCAAAATTAAGGTACCCTTAGGTGCATGGGCTTATTTCTGGGTTTTCTATCTTGCTCCATTGGGCTCTATTGCTGTTTTTGTGCCATTAGCATATTGTCTTGTTAGCTGAAACTTTGTACTATAATCTGAAGTCAGGAAGGTTGATTCCTCCAGCTGTGTTCTTTCTCAAGACAGCTTTGGCTATTTGCGATCCTTTGTGTTTCCATATGTATTGTGAGATGCTTTTGATCTAATTATGTGAAAAATGCCATTGGTAATTTGAAAGGGAGCATATTGAATATGTAAACCACATTTCATAGTATAGTCATTTTCACAATATTGATTTTTCCTACACAGGAGATGACATATCTCCCTATCTGTTCATGTGTCCTTTGATTTCTTTTATTAAAGTCACTTAGTCGTGTCTGATTTTTTGTGACCCCATGGAAGGTAGCCCACTTGGCTCTTCAATCCATGGAATTCTTCAGGCAAGAATACTGGAGTGGGTTGCCATTCCCTTCTTCAGGGGATCTTCCCAACCCAGGAATCCAACACAGGTCTCCCTCATTGCAGACAGACTGTTTACCAACTGAGCCACCAGGGAAGTCATTTTTTTCATTCATGTCTTATGATTTCCTGCGTAACATTCTTTTGTCTCCTTAGGTGAGTTTATTGCTAGATATTTAATTATTTTTACAGCAATGATGATGAGATTGATGCCTTAATTTCTCTTTCTGAATTGACATTGTTAGTATATATAAATGCAAGGGATTTCCGTGTACTGATTTTGTATCCTGCAAATTTTCCTTATTCGCTGATTAGCTCTAGGAATTTCCTGATACTGTCCTTAGGGTTTTCTACATACCATATCATGGAAACAGTGAGAGGAAATAGTGAGAGCTTTATTTTTCCTTTAATCATGTGGATTTTGTTCATTACTTTTCCATCTCAGATTGCTGTAGCTAAGACTTCCAGAACTACATTGAATAATATTGGTAAAGTTGGACACCTTTGCTTTCTTCCTGATCTTTGGGGGGAAACTTTTTCACCACTGAAAATAACACTTGTGGTAGGGTTACCACATTTGTCCTTTACCAAGTTGAGGTGGGTTCATTCTATACCCATTTTTGGAAGAGTTTCAATCATAAATGGGTGTTGAATTTTGTCAAAGACTTTTTCTGAATCTATTGAGGTGATTGTGTGGCTTTCAGCTTTCAAGTTCTTATCGAAGGGTATCACAGTGATTGATTTTCTTACAGTGAGGAATCCTTGCAATTCTTGTATAAACCCGACTTAATCATGGTGTATGTGCCTTTTGATGTGTTGTTGATTTCTGTTTGCTAAAATTTTGTTGAGAACTGTTGCCACCATGTTAATCAGTGATCTAGCCTGTAGTTTTCTTCTTTTGTGTTGTCTTTATCTGGTTGGTATCAGGGTGATGTTTGCCTCATAGAATGAGTTTGGAAGTGGTCCTTCCCATGCAATATTTTGAAAGAGTTTTACAAGAAAAGGCATGAACTCTTCTCTAAATGTTTGATAAAATTCCCTTGTGAAGCCATCTGGTCCTGTAATTTTGTTTTTTGGGAGATTCTTGATTTCACCTTCAATTTGAGTGCATTAAATTGGTTTGGTCACAATTTCTATTTCTTCCTTGTTCAGCCTTGGATGTTTGAATTTCTTTAAGAATCTATTCATTTCTTCTAGGTTATCCAATTTTACAGCCATAGAGTTTTCCATAATAGTCTTTTACAATCCTTTGTATTTCTGCATTCTCTGTTGTAATCTCCCCTTTTTCATTTCTAGTTTCTTTTGTTTGATTTCTCTCTGTCTTTTTTTTTTTTTTTTTGATGAGTCCACTGAAGGCTTGTCAACTATTTTTATCTTCACAAATAACCAGATTTTAGTTTTATTAATCGGTACTGTTGTTTCCTTCATTTATGTTTCATTTATTTCTGCTAAGATCTTAATGATATCTTTCTTTCTACTATTTTTTTTTCTGTTTTTTGGTTTTTTTGTCCCCCCACCCCACCCCCGCCCCAGCAGTTGTAGGTATAAAGTTAGATTGTCTATTAAATGTCTTTCTCGTTACTGGAAATAGGATTGTATTGCTATAAACTATGACCTTAGAACTGCTTTTCTGAATCCCATAGGTTTTTGACTTGTTGTATTTTCATTGTCAGATGTTTCTAGAATTATTTTTTTTCCCCTTTTGATTTTCCAGTAACCTGTTGGTTATTTGGAAACATTTTGTTTGTTTAGACTCCATGTGTTGGTGTTTCTTTCTTTCTCTCTTTCTTTTTTTTTCTCCTTGTAATCTTATCTGGTCATACCTTAGTGTTAGAAGAAGATGCTTGATATGATTTCAACTTTCTTAAAATTACTGTCATTTGATTTGTGACCCAAGATGTGGTCTACCCTTGAGAATATTCTTTGTGAAGAAGGTATACTTTTCTTCATTGGATGAATGTCTTGAAGATAGCAAAAAGATCCATGCCATCTTCTTTATCTTTTAAGACTTGTGTTTATGAATTAATTTCCTTCCTTGCTTTCTTTCTTGCTTGCTTGCTTAATGTTCATTGCTGTGAGTGGGGTATTAAAATTTCCTAATATTGTTGTCTTACTGTCAATTCCTCCTTTTTTATCTGTTGTGGTTTGTCTTACGCATTGAGGTGCTCCTATGTGTGGTGCATAGATATTTATATTTTTGTGTCTTCCTCCTAGATAGATGCTTTGATCATCATGTAATGTCCTTCCTTATCTACTGCAGTCACCTTTATTTTAAGTTCAATTGTGTTTGATATGAGGATTGCTACTCCAGCATTCTTTGGCTACCCATTTACAAGGAATATATTTTTACATCTTCTCACTTTCATTCTATTTGTGTTTTTAGGTCAGAAGTGGATTTCTTGCAGAGAGCATAATTATGGGTCTAGTTTTTGTATCCATTCAGCCAGTCTGGGTCTTTTGTTTGGAGTTTTTAATCTATTTACATTCAAAATAATTATGATATATATGTTGTTATCGATAGTTTCTTAATTGTTTGGGGTTGATTTTGTAGTTTTTTCCTTCTCTTGTATTTCTTGACTATATAAGTTCCTCTAACATTTGTTGCAAAGCTGCTTTGGTGTTACTGAGTTCTCTTAAATTTTGCTTGTCTGAAAAGCCTTTATTTTCCCATCAGTTTTGAATGAGGCCCTTGCTGTGTACTATAACCTTGATTGTGGGTTTTTCCCTTTCAATACTTTAAATATGTCCTGCCATTCCCTTCTGCTGCAGTTTCCCCTCTGTCCTGCAGACTTCCCGCTTAAAGGTCATCTGTTAATCATATGGGGTTACCTTGTATCTAACTAGTTGCTTTTCCCTTGATGCTTTTAAATTTCTTTCTAGATGTTTAGCGTTAGTAATTTGATTAGTATATGTCTTGCCACGTTTCTCTTTGGGTCTACCCTGTATGGGACTCTTTGTGCCTCTTGGTCGGAATTGGCTATTTCCTTTTCTGTGTTGGGGAAATTTTCAAATATAATTTGTTCAAAAATATCCTCATATACTTTCTTTTCCTTTTGTTCTACTGGGAACTGTATAATTCGAATGTTAGTGTGTTTGTTATTGTTGTAGAGGCCACTGAGATTATCCCTAGTCGCTTTCATTCTTTTCCCTTTATTCTGCTCTTCAGAGGATAATTCCACTATTTTACATTCCAGGACAATGGTTACTTCTTCTGCTTCAGATATTCTGCTGTTGGTCCTTCTAGAGTATTTTTAATATCAGTAGTTGTGTTTTTTATCTCTGTATGTGTATTCTCTGATTCTTATTATTGTTTTTTTTTTTTTTTTAATTGATCCTTGCATGTTCTCCATTTTATTTTCAAGGTTTCTGATTATTTTTACTATCATTTTTCTTTCTTTCTTTCTTTCTTGTTTTTTCTGGCTAGTTTACCTATTTTCTCGTCATTTATTTGAACGCCTGTGCTTTTTTTTTTTTTTCCTTCTTCTTCATTTGTGTAGTATTTCTCTGTCTTTCCATTTTTTCCCTTAACTTATTATTTTTGAGTTCTATTTTTTCCCAGTCTTCAAGTCTGAGTTCTTTCTTCGATTGGATTTCTGCCCTCCTATGTTTGGTTTAGTGAATTGTGTGAGCTTCACATAGGGTGAGGATTGGGCTGAGTTTTTGTCTGTTTATTTTTGCTTTTAAGGGCTAGGTTGAGTGAGTTAGTAATCCTGTCTGCTTATGATTGGCTTTCTAATTTTGTTTTTATTGCTATTTACATTAGGCATCCTGCACAGGGTGCTATTGGTGGTTGCTCCTGGGTGATGTTGGGTCTTGTATTCAAATGACTTAGTTTGTGTGAGTTCTCTCTATTTGAGACTCTCTAAGTTTAATTATATGGTAGTCTAAGGTCTTGGAATTAGTGCTCCCATTACAGTGGCTCAGGACTAGATCTTTGGTCAGAATAAAGATTCCATAATTGGTTTGTTATGCCATTAAATGAGATAAAATATTTGTCCAAAAATGACAAAACAAACATGAATCCCAGAAAAATCAGATATAAAAATTAAAATAATGGAATATACACATTTACTTATACACCTATAAGGAAAATCAAAGCAGTTCAAGAAAAATAAAATAGAGTAGATTGACCTGGCAAACAGTGTGAATCACAAATTACATTAAACAGTTTAAAAGAAAACTAATTAAAGCACAAGCTAGACAACAAAATTAAAGCAAGGTGTTAAGTGTGGAAAAGAGTAATGAAATAAAATATCCAACATGTTGAAAGGAAAGAAAACAAAGCAAATAAATGAATATGAAAAAGTAAATAGAGATAGACAAAGAAATTTTATATACTTAAAGATTAACTGGAAGTGGAAAAGAGTGGTAGCAGAGGCCAACAAATGAATACATGTAAAAAATATAATAGGTTTTAAAATTTTTAAATTATAAGAGAGAAAAAAGAAAAACAAAAACAAAAACAAAAAAAAAAACAAGAGGAAGATGAAAGAAAAGAGGAAAACACCACAGAACTGTAAAAGCAGAAGGTAGAAGGAGAGGTTTATAGTAACCACAAAAGTTGTGACCAAATATACACACACATATATATATATATATACACCCTTAAGCAAAATCAGAACCGTCCAACCAATTATAAAGTACAATAGATTGACCCAGGTAACCAAAGAAATAAAAATTTATATACTCTGGAACAAAACTAACAAAATATAGTACAGACTGGAAAGAAATCTAAAGCATGGAGCCAATTCAGGAATAAAGCAATGAAAATGAAACAAACAAATATATTGAGAAGAAAAGAAAGGAAAGAAAGAAGTAATAGTTTTGTAAAGTTAAATAGAGGCAGATAAGGAAGATTTATACACTTTAAGGGTAACTGCAGGGGTAAAAGAGTAGTAGGAAAAATAAACAAAAGAATAAATATAGAAAAAATAATAGGCTAAAAACAACAACAACAATAACAACAACAAATTAAAAAGAGAGAGTGAGAGGCAAAGGCAAACTTCACAGTACTGCAAAAGCCCAACATCAAGGAAGAAATATATAACAACAACGACAGCAAAAGAAAACTCAAAAACTTAATTAGATTTCATTGACAAGGAAAGCAGCAACTAAAACAGAGGAAAGAAGAAAGAAAGGGGAAAAAAAATCCAAAGAATGTACTGCTGCTGCTGCTGCTAAGTCACTTCAGTCATGTCCGACTCTGTGTGACCCCATAGACGGCAGCCCACCAGGCTTCCCCATCCCTGGGATTCTCTAGGCAAGAACACTGGAGTGGGTTGCCATTTCCTTCTTCAATGCATGAAAGTGAAAAGTTAAAGTGAAGTTGCTAAGTCGTGTCCAACAAAGAATGTACAGAACAAGTCGAAATATAAGAAAGATAAATATTTATCTTGATTGAATGCTGTCAGAGTCCTTTCCCACACTGGGAATCACAGTCCATCTACCCTCTCTAGGATGTTCTCCAATACACTGCTAATCGCTGCACCTGCTATGGAGATAGCTCAGAATCTAATCTGGACCTACTCCTAGGTGTTATTGATTAATTGTCCACAGCTATCAGAACCAATAAGTTTTCCTTTCTGGGAGGTATCAGTTACTTTTTATATATTCCATAGACACAGTCTGACTAGTTGATCGTGTGGATTTAAACTACAGCTTGTGGGAAGTTTGGGTATGCTTCCCTACCCGCTTCCCCTGGGTTTCAAGTGTGGCTTTATTTCTACATATGCATGCGGGTTGACCACTAGGGTTTGCTTCTGAGGCTGAACTTGAGGACTTGGGTTTGCCCCCATTAGGTCCAGGTGTGGAGGTGGAGCAGCTGAGTGCTATGCACTTTGTGTTCTGTATTCTCGCATCGCCTTGGGCAGATTCACAGTACCAATCATTTTCACATAACTCCATTCCCTTAGTTCCATCCAGGAACCACACACACATGGCAGGCGGGCTTTGGACTCAGCTGACTTGGAGCATCTCCTTCTCTGCCTGCACCTCTCATGATCCTTCCATATCAATCTCCTGCCCTCATCACAGGTTCAGCACTGCCATGGGACCCAATGCCTCCAGAGTGAGGTGCCCCTGCTCTTCAAACTGGATACTTTCCCTTTTGCAACTCTTTACCTTTTCTCCCAGTGGTTCTCTCCCTTTAGAAAGAAAACACCAAATAGACTGGTAATGTACTTTGTTCTGTTTAGTTCCTTCATCTACACTCTAACCTATGTTCTTTTCTCTCTTTGTAGATCTCTTAACACTGATCTAGCTTTTATTTATTTATTTATTTATTTTACATTTATTTTTATTAGTTGGAGGCTAATTTCTTTACAATATTATAGTAGTTTTTGCCATACATTGACAAGAATCAGCCATGGATTTACATGTATTCCCCATCCCGATCCCCCCTCCCACCTCCCTCTCCACCCGATCCCTCTGGGTCTTCCCAGTGCACCAGCCCTGAGAACTTGCCTCATGCATCCAACCTGGGCTGGCAATCTGTTTCAACCTTGATAATATACATGTTTCAATGCTGTTCTCTCAAAATAGCCCACCCTCACATTCTCCCACAGTGTCCAAAATTCTCTTCTGTACATCTGTGTCTCTTTTTCTGTTTTGCATATAGGGTTATCATTACCATCTTTCTAAATTCCATATATATGTGTTAGTATACTGTATTGGTCTTTATCTTTCTGGCTTACTTCACTCTGTATAATGGGCTCCAGTTTCATCCATCTCATGAGAACTGATTCAAATGAATTCTTTTGAATGGCTGAGTAATATTCCATGGTGTATATGTACCACAGTTTCCTTATCCATTCATCTGCTGATGGGCATCTAGGTTGCTTCCCTGTCCTGGCTATTATAAACAGTGCTGCAATGAACATTGGGATTCACGTGTCTATTTCAGATCTGGTTTCCTCAGTGTGTATGCCCAGAAGTGGGATTGCTGGGTCATATTGCAGTTCTATTTCCAGTTTTTTAAAGAAATCTCCACACTGTTCTCCATAGTAGCCATACTAGTTTGCATTTCCACCAACAGTGTAAGAGGTTTCCCTTTTTTTTGGCATGCTTTCCAGCATTTATTGCTTGTAGACTTTTGGATAGCAGCAATCCTGACTGGCGTGTAATGGTACTTCATTGTGGTTTTGATTTACATTTCTTATAATGAGTCTACGGCCATACCACCCTGAACATGCCCTATCTTGTCTGACCTAGCTTTTAAACTATGGTGTTGGAGAAGACTCTTGAGAGTCCCTTGGACTGCAAGGAGATCCAACCAGTCCATCCTAAAGGATATCAGTCCTGGATGTTCATTGGAAGGACTAATGCTGAAGCTGAAACTCCAGTACTTTGACCACCTCATGAGAAGAGTTGACTCATTGGAAAAGACCCTGATGCTGGGACGGACTGGGGGCAGAAGGAGAAAAGGACGACAGATGATTAGATGGTTGGATGGCATCACTGACTCGATGGACATGGGTTTGAGTAAACTCCAGGAGTTGGTGTTGAACATGGAGGCCTGGCGTGCTGCAATTCATGGGGTCGCAAAGAGTCGGACACGACTGAGTGACTGGACTGAAGTGAACTGAACTGAACTGACCCACATTTGCTCTCCTAAGCCACTAACTTAGCTTTGAAATTGCAAAGATGCCAGGGAAGTTAGAAGCAGGGACTCAGGAATTTGGTCTATGGCTCAGGAAACTGAAACAGGGGCTCTGCATCAACCTAGAGGGGTGAGCTGGGGAGGGAGAAGGGAGGGAGGTTCAAAAGGGAAGGGAAGTATGAACACCTATGTCTGATTCATGGTGATGCTTGATTGAAAACAAAGCAAAATTATGTAAAGCAATCATCCTTCAGTAAAAAGTAAATTCCTTAAAGTTAAAATAAATTAATAAACTGCACCACGTGGATTGAACCCACAAAGAGACATTTCAAAGGAAGGTTTGAGCCCACAGAAGAATCAGAAAATGTAAAGTTAGGTTAGGTGAATTCAGGTGGCTGTTTAGCTCCCTTGATTAATAATGCCAAGGTCACAGATTCGATCATACAGCATTGACTGTGATGCCTAAATTACTCCACTTACCAGGAAGAGGGAGTGCAACATCTCTCTACAAGAGAGCTGACCTTTCTGCTTGTCCAGGATAAATCAATTTCCCTCTCCGCTGTGGTCATCTCCCCTCCACAATATCAGTGTCCCCACCTGACATTCAAGTTGGACATGTAGCTAAGCATGTCTTCATCTTGGTAACTTGGCTGACATCTGAGGGTGATTCAGAAACTAGATTAGGTTAAGGAGTCTCTAGATGCTAGAAGTGAAAGGAGTGGAAGAGTTTTTGTCATACATTGACATGAATCAGCCATGGATTTACAAAACCACTACAATATTGTAAAGTAATTAGCCTCCAACTAATAAGAACAAATGAAAAAAAGAAAGAAAGGGTTGGAAGAAGAAAGCTAGCCTAAAGTGTAGCCCAGCAGTGTCTGTGTTCAGTTTGCTACTAGTAACTAGTCACCTTCCCTCAACACGGGCAGGTTGAAAGCCCAACAAACCCCAAGGCTGTGCACTAACACAAGGAGGTTTTGTTCCTAACAGGAAGGCCCTAAACTCAAGCTCAGCCTCCTAAAGCATAGCTAATTGCCTGAAAACAAACACTCCTAGCTACAACTAGCATAGGCCTTTACAAATCTTAATTCAACCCCAAATTCATTCAGCTTTTTGGAGAAGACCAGTGTAACAGACAATAATTGTTTCAGATGAGTCTCCGGTTCTAATGACAGTTACGAGTAGATCTGCTGCATCTAAACACCAAATGTAAATTTGTGCCAATTAGAACAGCAAGAATCAGCCATAGTCTCAGGAAAAGATTTGCAGGAGGCTAGTGAATAGCTATAATCCAATAAACACATTTTCTACCCAAGCTTCCAGATCTGTAAACTGCTTTCATAATAGCCCAAGTAAAATGAATTCCACAAGCACCACCCATGAGATACAACGTTGACCCAGAAGCTGCAGATTCTCCAGATGACAGAGACTCTTTCTCCAGATGGAGCTTTCACTTCTGAAAGATCTTGTATTTCAGCTTACAGTAGGCCCTTTAGGGTGTCCACAGGTTCTGGCTTAAAAGCCCCACAACACTTGATTTGATCTGGGTGACTCATCAGGTCCTCCACACTTTCTTCCCAGTACAAAAACACACAGCAACACAGCAGTTATTTTGAACTTGTTAATGTGTCTTAAGGTCATTCCAGATTTGTGGAACCTCTGTCCTGAGTTATCATCAGCCATTCTGTGCAATTTCCAGTCGTGGACAGGGGCACTGCTGAAATATATTGACCAGTCTCCTGCTATCTGTGGATGCCTTGTGCCTCCTCTTCTGTTTGCTCCAAATCTCAGTTCCACTGCCTTCATATCAGCACTTATAATGGGCCAGAAATGCACACACACATGGGCATCACAAGCAAGTGCATGGAAACAAACACATGCAGGGCACAAGGGCACAACACAAACAGGGAACACGTGTTTCAGTAATTGAAAATACCTGTTTCCAGCTGTGTAAGAGATGGAATCACTAGGAACCACATTCTGCCCTTTTGGTATGCCTTTCCATTTCTTCCCCCGGCCCTTCAGTACTATCCTGAGCCAGCCTGAAGCTGCTCCTAGCCTTGTCTGTACAGTGCTGATGAAAGGCCATGTGGTGAATGTGGAGATTCAAAAAAGACCCCAACATCAGCACAAAAATTCAATGGTACACCCTAATACCAAAACCAAAGATGCCACAAAAAAGAAACTTACAGACGAATAACACTGACAAACACAGAGGCGAAAATCCTCAACAACATTCTAGCAAACCGAATCCAACAACACAATACAAAGAATAATACATCATAATCAATTAGACTTTACCCAGTAATGCAAGGATTCTTCAATATTCACAAATCAGTCAATGGGATACACCACATTAACTCTTTGAAAAATAAAAGCCATATGGTTTCCTCAAGAGATGCAGAGGGAGCCTCTGAGAAAATTCCACATGTGTTTATGAAAAACACCCTCCAGAAAGCAGGCATAGAAGGCACATACATGAACATAATAAAAGCTGTATATGATCAACTCACAGCAAACATTATCCTCAATGGTGAAAAATTGAAAGCATGTCCCCTACAGTCAGGAAAAAGACAAGGGTGCCCACTCTCACCACTACTCTTAAACATAGTTTTGGACGTTTTAGCCACAACAATCAGATGGGGAAACAAACAAATAAAAAAAGGCTTAAATGTAATCCAGATTGGATAAGAAGAAGAAAGATTCACTGTTTATAGAAGAGATGAAAGTCTACATAGAAAGCCCTAAAGAAATCACCAGAAAATTACTAGAGACAATCAATGAATATAGTAAAGTTGAATGATATAAAATTAACACACAGAAATCCGTTGCATTCCTATACATTCACAATGAGAAAACAGAAAGACAGTTTAAGGGAACAATTACATTCACTGTTGCAACAAAAAGAATAAAATACTTTGTAATATATTTACCTAAAGAAACAATGACAACAACAACAAAATCTATATATGGAAAACTATAAAACATTGATGAAATAAACAAAATATGACAAAAATAGATGGAGATGTATACCATGGGCATGGATCTGCAGTCTGAATATAGTGAAAAGAAGTATACTACCCAAAGCAATCTATGAATTCAATGCAATCCCTATCACGCTATCACTGGTAATTTTTAGAGAACTGGAACAAATAAGTTCACAATTTGCATGGCCATACAAAAACCCTCAAATAGCCAAAACAATGTTGAGAAATAAGAATGGAACTAGAGGAATCAACCTGCCTGACTTCAGACTATACCACAAAGTTACAGTCATCAAGACAGTATGGTAATGGCACAAAGACATAAATATAGATCAATAGAACAAAGTAGAAAGCCTGGAGATAAATTCACACTCCTTTGCAAGCCTTATCTTTGACAAAAGAGGGAAGAGTATACAATGCAGAAAAGACAATCTCTTTAACAACTGGTGATGGGAAAACTGGTCAACCACTTGCAGAAGAATGAAACTTGAACACTTTCTAACACCATACACAAAATAAGACCAGAAGCTACAAAACTCCTAGAGAAAAACATAGGCAAAACACTTTCTGACATAAATCACAGCAGGATCATCAATAATCCACTCCACAGAATCCTGGAAATAAAAGCAAAAATAAACAAATGGGACCTAATTAAACTTAAAAGGTTTTGTACAACAAAAGAAACTATATGCAATGTGCAAAGACAGCCCTCAGAGTGGGAGAAAATGATAACAAATGAAGAAGCTGACAAAGAATCTCAGAAATATACAAGCTGATCATGCAGTTCAATACTAGAAAAATAAATGTCCCAATCAAGAAAAATGGACCAAAGAACTAAACAGACATTTCTCCAAAGAATACATACAGACGGCTAATGAACACATGACAAGATGTTCAACATCACCCATCAGAGAAATGCAAATCAAAACCACAATGAGGTACCATCTCATGCCAGTCAGAATGGCTGCTCTCAAAAAGTCTACAAACAATAAATGCAGAGAAAAGGAAATCCCCTTACACTGTTGGGGGGACTGTCAACTAGTATAGCCACTATGGAATATGGTGTGGAGATTTCTTAAAAATCAGGAAATAGAATATCCATACAAACCAGCATCCCACATCTGGGCATACAGCGAGAAAACCAGAATTGAATGAGGCGCATGTACCCCAATGTTCATCACAGCACTGTTTACAATGACTAGGGCATGGAAGCAACCTAGTTGCACATCGACAGATGAATGGATAAGAAAGAAAGCTGTGGTACTTATACACAAAGGAATATTACACAGCTATTAAAAATAATGCATTTGAATCAGGATTAACGAGGTGAATGAAACTAGAGTCTGTTAAACACAGTGACATAAATCAGAAAGTAAAACACCAATACAGTACAAAAACACATATATATGGGGTTTAGGAATATGGTAACGATGACTCTATATGTGAGACAGCAAAAGAGACATAGATGTAAAAAACAGACTTTTGGACTCTGTGGAAGAAGCCAAGGGCAGGATGATTTGAGAGGATAGCACTGAAACATGTATATCACCATATGTGAAACAGGTCACAAGTCCAGGTTTGATTCATGAGACAGGATGCTCAGGGCTGGTGCACTGTGACAACCCTGAGGGATGGGTTGGGGAGGGAGGTGCAAGGGGTTTCAGGATGGGACACATACACACCCATGGCTGATTCACGTGAGTGCATGGCAAAAATCACTATAATTATTGTAAATTAGTTAGCCTCCAATTAAAATAATCTACTAAAAATAATAATGCCACACCAGTGATGAACCCCCTCTGATTAGTAGGCTTTCCCAGGAGGAGGGGCTGAAGAGAAAGGAAAGGTAATCTCAAACAATGTTTAGCCAGAGGCCATAGGCTGGCAGAACCCAGGCAATCCTAATTCTGACAAAGATGTTTACTAAGTCATTCTGCCTGCACCAGTGTCACCTAGGACTCTCATGATGTAACTACAGCTGCTTTGAGTGAGATTTGGGCACATGATGTCTCCAAGCTCCCCAATTCAACCTGTTACCATCTAACTTCGTGATCTGAATCAAGGCTCTGCAGCCATCCTGTGTGAGCCTAGCTGCCCATTTGGGAAAGGAGAGGGTCCCAGTATTTACACAGCTGTGATTTCAGGGCCTGGCTCCTGTTCTCCTCAAAACCTGTGTTCCTGTATTTACCTCACATGGCAAGACCTTCCTTCGAGGGATAGTACTGCAGGGGATCAACCCACAGGTCTTCAGAGATGATCTGCTGGCAACATGAGCAACCTCAAAATATGCCTGATGAGGCCCCAAACCCACCCATGTGTAGCCCAGAACTCTAACATCCATCTCCAATTCTGGGTTAGACCCACAGTGACACCACCTCTGCCATCCTGATCGATCCTGAGCAGTTGTGGTTTGACAACCAGTTGAGGAACTAAGGCTGCTGGTGTACAGACTGAGGGTTGGAGCTCCCAGTCCATAATCCCAGAACCATACCCTGGAGAATGCCCTATACCCTGGAGAAAAGCAAAGCTGATAGGGAAGGATCACACAGGAGGAGCATCCACTCCCTCCACCACCCAGCCACAGTGACTGGGAACCACATTATACCAATGATGTCATGATAGTGCTCCTTCGAAATGACTGTATTCCAGAAGTAAGGGTTGTCAGGAAAGGAAAGTTCAGCTTGCAGTTGGACCTAGGATGGCCTAGTTCCTGCACCTGCCACGACAAGGAGGAGGGAAAAGGCAAGCTTCTAGGGCCCTCAGCTTGCCTGCCAGGAAGGCATCAACACCTTCCACTTCTCTTCTCCAAATGCTCACACTGCACATGCACAGATAGTATGATATGTGTCCCCCACCCCACCCCCATGCCCCAAAACTTCCCTGCCCATCTCTCCAATCTGATTGTCCTCAGACTTCCTCACTCACCGCCAAATCAACCATGTACATAAGCAATTCTTTACCTTGGTCACTGATCATGAGACACATTTGGAGGTGGTTCATAATATGCTTTAGTCAAGGAGCCAGTACAAGGGGAAGAAAAAGTACACTGTAACAGGCATCTTCAAGCGATGTGGGCATTCCTGCTTCCTGGGCCATCCTGCTGAATCCCAGCCCCTGCAATATCATCAAACATGCTCATGGCTCTGGGTCCCCAGAGGTCCACTAGATCTCCTCTCAGCATTTACCAAGGAAGGGTCGGTTTCTTATGGCTTCTGATCTCTGCTTCCTCTGTGTGTGCAGGGTAGTATCACGTCATTGCTTAAAACATCAGGATCTGCAGTCCTTGCGGCATGTCTTGTCTGTAGGCAAGTGTCTTCTGTGTGTTGCTATGTGTGTGTATTTGCGTGCTTGCCTGTTTAGCAAGATATCTCTGGGACTCTGACCTGTTCCCTGTCTTCACCAAGGGCATAGGGATGTGTCTAGAGCGGTCTGGCCATAACTAAGGAGGAAAGCAGATGCCCCTTCCAGATCCACCTAGGTGAGTGAACAACATCCTGCTTTTAGACTGAACTAGTGGGAACAACTACAGGGATTCTGACTGACCAGGATGGGTTATGGGACTCCCAAAGTCCCTGCTGCTTTCCCAGATAATCCACAATTATAATAAGTATTTGAGAATGCTGTTCTGGCATAACGTCTCTGGTCACATAGAGTTCCAGCCCCAGGACACGGGGCTAAAGAGAGTCACCCAGAGTCATTGCTCAGACACACACAAGTGAAGCCATGCCCAGGAGCTGCTGGTGCTGTTCCTTTGGAATTCGCCCCTCCTTCCATCCCCCTTACTTCGGCCCCCTCGTCTTCCCTGTGCCGTCACCTACACCCCTCAGCCTCCTCCTGTTCTTTATTTTTTCCTGCACAACCGACCTAAGAAGCAATAGGATGGATAAGACTTTGTGCCAGAAGCTAGGAATGCCCTGCATGATGGCGCTTCTCCGAGACAAGAGACACATTCTCCTCTGATGGTTCTTGCGCCTAAGGCGAAAGTAGGCCCGGCGGTATTTTTCATTTGCACAGCTCAGCTCTACCTGCAGGACAGCCAATGCCTCCAGAGTCGGATGTAGGGGCAGTGGGGGCCAATCCCTCGGGACTACCAGCCTTGGGTGTCCCTGGTTCTGCTCCTCTCGGTTCTCCTCCCACTCTTGAGAGGACAGAAGCTCCTGCTCCTCCTTCACAACCAGCACCTCCACCTCCTCCATGATGTCTTCCACCGGGGAGTGGAGGTCTTGCCCGATCCCCTCCACATCTCCTTCCTGCAGAGCCACACCTTCTTCCACTGCCTCCATCCTGAAGAGGGTGCCCTTCTTGCCTACTGTACCCCTCATGTCCGTCCCCCCACCCCCACCTTGTCTTTAATGTCCCTGATGACCCCACAGTGTCAGCAGGTCACAGAGCCCCTCTGGCCTGAAGACCAGTCTCACAACTAAGAAGATCCAGGGTGCCAGAGGCACTCCAGCCTTCTGCTGGTCTCCCTCTTCTTGTGGCCCTGGCCACGGCCCAGGTTCATGAAGTAGGTGGACCCTAAAGTGCAGCAGCTGATTTGCACAATGAGCCCACAGACTCCAATGACTCCCTACCAAATGGTTACTTGCCTACAGTCTAGGAGAGGGGAAGTTGAGACATACATGAGGATTCTTGTGTCACCACACATTCAGTAGCATGTTGGTGGGAGAGGCCTGACTTCTACATGCTGACCTTCAGAACACATCAGGAACCAATCAAATGAAGTCTAAAGGCGTTTCCTCAGGGGCTCGCCCCTTGGAATTTGGGACACTCTGGCAGCAGTGAATCAGCTGCCAATCTTTGCTCAACATAAAACATGCCCTGCATGGAAGCTGTATTCATGAGCAGCAGTGCCAAAGTGAAGGTAGGGGAGGCAGGTGTTTCAGTAACTGCAGAACCAGTGGTTCTTATGAAATATGAGATTTCCACATTTCTTACAGGAAAATCTCCATTCTGATCTTCAAATGGGAAATACTGAGTGACTTCAATTTCACCTTTCACTTTCATGCATTGGAGAAGGAAATGGCAACCCAATCCAGTGTTCTGGCCTTGTGAATCCCAGGGACGGCGGAGCCTGGTGGGCTGCCCTCTATTGGGTCGCACAAAGTCATACACGACTGAAGCGATGCAGCAGCAGCAGCAGCCCCAGCTACTTCCATGAAGGAGGATTAGGACCAATTTTTGATACAGGAAATACAGAGAAATCTGTATTTCATGGTGGAAATTTATTCCCTTGATATATGTTTGAGAAATACAAAGAATTCCATGTTTCTTGAAGAAAGAGTAGTGGCCATATTTTCCTTTGTAGAGATGATTCCAACTCCATAACGATTCTCTGTATATTAAGAAAATCAGTGCCAAGGTTTTCATATGGGACATATAGGTAATTCCACTTTCCATCTTAGAAAATCACCACCCAGATATTCATATATGATGTATAGAGAAGTCCACATTTTGGGCAAGAATAATAGCATCCAGATTCTTATAAATTGACATACCAAAAAATTCAATGTATTGTGAACTAAAATCAGCATTGGGATTTTCATATATGACTTATACAGAATTTGATATTAATTGAGTAAAATTGTCACCATGATTTTTCAGATTTGAAATATACAGAATTAAATATTTTATGTAGTAATATCACTGCACAGATTCTGGTGTCTGAAATATACAGAATTCCAGATTTCGTGTGCAGATGAATTTTCATATGTGATGTACATAAAATTCAGTCCTTCATGTAGGAAAATTTCAGCAGAGATTTTTGATTGTGATATAGAGAATATGTTATATTTCATGTGATGATGTGTGGCCAGATTTCAAATGTGAAATATAGAGAATTCCATATTTCATGTGGGGATTTTCATATATGAAATATAAGAAAAATTTCCATATTTTTGCAGTAATATCTGGACCATGATATCCATATGTGATACAGGAAAATTTTCTTACTTTATCTGAAAATCAGTTTACAGATTTCTATAAGACATGGAGACTTTTTATATTTTATTAGGATAATATGTTCCCAGAAAATTACATATTTATGTCAGAAAATCTTAATATTTTTGATTATGAAATGTTCAGAATTTCATAGCCAACCAAATATTATATATATGTACATATACACACACACACACACATATGCATACATATATACATGTATATATATATATATATATATATATATATAGACATGGGGGTTTGGGTGGGCAGTGGGAGTTGGTGATGGACAAGGAGGCCTGGTGTGCTGTGGTTCATGGGATCAGAAACAGTCAAACATGACTGACAGACTGAACTTAATTGAACTATCCAGAAGGAAGCTAGCACTAACTTAGAATTGTCGTTTTTGTATTAGGACACTCCTCTCATTTTTCCAACACTAGTAATTGTGCTGAATAAGTTCCTGACTCTAAATGTGGCTGACTTCATTGTAACTCTTCCTGCCATACTAGAGGGTCTACAATAAATTTAAAGGCAGAAAATACAAAAGCATATTTATATCTTGTGTTTCCTTTAGAAGTTTCTTCTTGCTTGATCTATCCATACATGTAAATAGGGTGTTAAAGTACCCCACAATCATTGTGTTACTATTAATTTCCCCTTTCTTACTTGTTTGCATTTGCCTTTCATATGGACATGGTCCTAAAGGATACAATGGGCCATTAAAACCAATTGATATCTAAAGGGCAATTTACCCATAAACAATAGAATTCAGATATTGCTCAAATCCATCTGTAACATTCCCCAAGATAGATCACATCCTGGACCATAATTCAAGCCCTGGTAAATTAAAAAGAAAAGAAAAGAAAGAAAGAAAGAAGAAAAAAGAAACCATTTCAAGTCACCTTTTCTTATCACAATGTGGTAAGATTAGATATCAACTTAAAAAAGCAAAATATGAAAGTTGAGAGTAAACAATGTGCATCTGATTAAGCACCAGATCACTGAAGAAATCATAAAGGAAATAAAAATATGCATATGAATAAAGGAAAATGAAAACACAACAACCCCAAACCTATGGAATTCAGTAAAGCCATGCTAAGAGGGAGAGTCATAGCAATAGAAAGATAAAGCTAGGGATAAGGGAAACATCAAATAAAAAACCCTACCTTTACATTGCAATATAGTTAGAAAAAAAACAGAAAAACAAAATCCCGAAAAAACAAAATCCCAAAATTAGTGGACAGGAAGAAAGTATAAAAATCAGACAGAAATAAGTAAAAAAGAAATGAAGGTGACTATAGAAAATTTCAATACAACTACAAGCTCGTTCTTTCAGAAGCTAAGCAAAATAGACCAATCATTAGCGAGACTCATCAAGAAGGAAAGGGAGAAAAATTAAATCAATAAAATTAAAATTGAAAATGAAGAAAACACAACATGACAACACAGAAATACAAAAAAAAAAAAAAAAGTGAATAGATAGGAAACATATAAAAACATTTTCCCAGCTTTTTAAATAATCAAAGAAATGTAAGTTGAAACAAGATACATTTTTACTTATTTCCTTGAAAAAATAAAACTTTTCTCATACTCAAGGGTATGGGAATCATGAACTCTCACATGTTGCTAATGGAATGTAAATTGAAATTTTGAAATTTGAAATTTGAAAGCAATTTGGCAATAAATATTAAAATTTTAAAAGTGCATTTTCTTTAACTTAGCAATTTCCCTTCTGGGAATTTTTCCCACAGAAACACTTGTGCACAGAGGCAAATATATACAGTACAGAGACAGCCTAATAATATTACTTGTAATAGTAAGAAAACTAGATGAAATTTAAATGTCCATCAAGAAAAGATTAAATATTCTACAGTGGCACTGTAAAATGAAACCCCACATGGCTGTTCAGTAGAATCAATACAATTGTCTGGGCTCCCTTGTTGACTCAGTGGTGAAGAATCTCCTGCCAATGGAGGAGACACAGATTTGATCCCTGGTCTGGCAAGATCCCACAAGCCATGGAGCAACTAAGCCTGTGCAACTATTGAGCCTATGATCTAGAGTCCAGGAACTGGAACAACTGAAGCCCTCTCAGCCTAGAGCCCGTGCTCTATGACAAGAGAAGTCACTGCAATGAGAAGCCCACATACCACAACTAGAGACTACCCCCGTTCTCTGTGACTAGAGAAAAGCCCCCGCAGCAATGAAGACACCACACAGCCTAACTAACTAAATAAAATTGTTTAAAAAAAAAAAATTATAAGAAGCAGCTATGTGAAATTATATGCCAATAAAATGGAAAAGGTGGAAGGAATGGGCGCATTTTTACAAAAACATCACTTTCAAAAACTGAACCAGAAATAAATAGAAAATACTAGCAAATGCTTCAGTTCAGTTCACTTCTGTCACTCAGTTGTGTCAGACTCTTTGCGACCACATGAACCACAGCACGACAGGCCTCCCTGTCCATCATCAACTCCCAGAGTTCACCCAAACCCATGTCCATCGAGTTGGTGATGACATCCAACCATCTCATCCTTTATCATCCCCTACTGCTCCTGCCCTCAAACTTTCCCAGCATCAGGGTCTTTTCCAGTGAGTCAGCTCTTTGCATCAGGTGGGCAAAATATTGGACTTTCAGCTTCAATATCAGTCCCTCCAATGAACACACAGGACAGATCTCCATTTGGATGGACTGGTTGGATCTCCTTGCAGTCCAAGTAAAATGCTTCAGAGGCATAGGAATAAAAAAATACATTAAAAAGTCCTCCAAGAAATGAAAGTCCAGGTCCAGATGGCTTCACAAGTGATTTCTACCACAAACTTAGAGGGGAGCAAAAGCATATCCTACTCAAATGCTTTCAGAAAATTACAGAGGAAGATAAATGACCAAACTCATTCTGTAAGGCCAACCTCACTCTAATACCAAAACCAGGCAATAATGTCACAGGAAAAGAAAACCATAGGCAAAGTCTTTGATGAACATAGATGCAAAAACCCTCAAACAAATTCTACCAAACAGGTTCATCAACATATTGAAAAGATCACACATCATGATCAAGTGGGCTTTATTCCAGGCATCCAAGGGTTCTTCAATATTTGCAAACAAATCTATGTGATACACCATAATAACAAAGTGATAGATAAGCATAAAATTTTCTCAGTAGACTCAGACAAAGCCTTTAACACATCCAATACCCATTTATTTAAAAAAAAAAAAAAAAAAAAAAAAAACTCTTCAGAAAGCAGACCTAGATGGAATATATCTGAATAGAATAAATCTACATATGACAAACCCACAGCAAACATTATCCTCAAAGGTGAAAAATTGAAAGGGTTGTCTCAAAATTCAGGAAAAAGGCAAGGGTGCCCTATGTCACCACTACTATTCAGCAGTATAGCTTTGGAATTCCTGCTGACAACAATCAGAAGGAAAATACATATGTGTTATCTAAATTGGAAAAGGAGATGGAAAACTCTCACTGTTTGCGGATGGCATGACTTCTACATAGAAAACTCTAAAGACACAACTATCAGAAAATTACTAGGCCAAAACAACTATAAAGTTGCAAGATATAAAATTAATACACAAAATGCCTTGCATCACTATACACTATCAATGATAAAACAGAAATAAATAAATAAATAAAATAGGGTGGAACAATTGTTTCAGCATTACTATAAAAAGAATAAAATACTTAGGAATAAATAAGGTAAAGAAACAAAAGACCTATATGTATATATAGAAATCTAAAAGACTGCTGAAAGAAATCAAAGATGATACAAAGAGACAGAAAAATATGCCAGGTTCTTTGATCAGAAGTATCAATATGGTGAAAATGAGTATACTACCCAGAACATTAGGTTCAACACATACTTCCAGTGGTATTTTATCACAGAACAAGAACATAAAATGTCAAGTGTGTATGGAAACACACACACACACACAACAGACACACACAATTCTAATAGCCAAAGCAATCTTGAGAAAGAAGAATGGAACTGGAGGAATGAACCTGCCTGACTTTAGACCATATTTACAAAGCTACAGACATAAAAAAAAACAAACAAACAAACAAAAAAAAAGCATGATATTGGCAAAAAAGACAGAAATACAGATAAGTGGAACAAACTAGAAAACCCAGAGATAATTCTGCACTCCTATGGACCCTTTATCTTCGATAAAGGAGGCAGAAATATACAATGGAGGACAGACAACCACTTTGAAATTTGGTGCTGGGAAAAATGGTCAACCACTGTAAAAGAAAGATGTTAGAACACTTTCTACCACCCTAGACAACAATCAACTTCAAAAGGATTAAAGATCTAAATGTAAATCTAGAAAGTGTAAAACTCTCAGAGGACAAAATTTTGTCAGAAAGTACTCTGACAAAAATGGCAGAAACCTTCTCTATGACCCAACCCTGAGTAACAGAAATAAAAACAAATATTAGACCTCATTAAACTTAAAAGCTTTTGCACAATGAATGAAACTGTAAGCAAGGTGAAAAGGCAGCTTTGAGATTGGGAGAAAATATTAGTAAACAAAATAACTGACAACGAATTAATCCCCAAAATATGCAAACAGCTCATGAAGTTAAATACCAGAAAAATAAGTGATCAATGAAAAAGTGGGCCAAAGGACTAAACAGAGATTTTTCCAAAGGAGACATACAGACATTGAGCAAACACATGAAAACCTGCTCAACATCACTTATTATCAGAAATATGCAAATCAATACTGAAATGAAGTACCATCTCATACCGGTCAGAGTGACTACCATCAAAATTTCTACAAACCATCAATGCAGCAGAAGATGTGGAGAAAAGAGAACCTTCTTACACTGTTGATCAGAATGCAAACTAGAACAGCCACGTTGGAGAACCATGTGGAGATTCCTTAAGAAACTGGAAACAGAAATGCCATACGACACAGCAATCCCAATGGTGGACATGCACACCGAGAAAACGAGAACTTAAAGAGACATACGTACTCCAATGTTCATTGCCATACTATTTATAATATTTTGGACAAGGAAGCAACTTATATGTGCATCAGAAGATGAATGGAGAATGATGCTGTTGTACATAGTCATAATGGAATACTCAGCTATTAAAAAAAAAAAAAAAAAGAAAACACATTTGAATCTGTTCTATGAGGTGATATTGGAGCGTATTATGTAGAGCAAAGTAAGCCAGAATGAAAAACACCAATAGAGTATATAAAAAGTTATATATGAAATTTAGAAACAGGTAACAAGCACCCGGTAAGGCAAACAGTGAAAGTGACACAAATGTAAAGAACAGAATTTGGGACTACGTGGAAAAGGAGAGAGTGGGGTGATAAGAGAGGATACCATTGATATGTTTATAATATCATAGGTAAAACAGATACTCAATGGGGATTTTATGTATGGCTCAGGAAACTCAACCAGGGGCTCTGTATCAACCTAGCGGGGTGGTGTGTGATGGGACAGGAGTTGGGAGGAAGCTTCAAAAGGAGGTCAATATATGTATATCTATGGCTGATTCATGTTGAGGTTTGACAGAAAATAATGCAATTCTGTAAAGCAATTATACTTCATATTAAAAAAAAAAAAGTTTCAGAAAATGCCTTTCAGTTGAATTAGGTTCCGATTTTGTTTTGATTTTGCCTCTATCCAGATTACAATTTCTGAGTCACAGAAACTTTTTATTTCATGTGTGAAAAAGAAAGAAATAAAGAGACGGAATTCTGTCATGTGTGATTCCCTTGACCCCATGAATTCTAGCCTGCCAGTTTCCTCTCTCCCTGAGATTTTCTAGGCAAGAATACTGAAGTCAGTTGCATTTCCTTCTCCAGGGGAACGTCCCTAACCTAGAATTGAAACCAGATCTCCAGAACTGCAGGCAGATGCTTTAACGACTGAGCTATGCAGGAAGCCCTTATGTGTGAAAATCTGTTCAGAAATTTTCATAAGATAAATATTCAGATTTTTGTTTCACTTAAGAAAATCTATCCTCAAATACGATGCAGTGTTTATATTTCATGCTGAAAAACATTCATAAAAATTTTCGCGGTGAAATACAGAGAATTTCATACCACATCGGGGCATATTGTCATGTATTAAATAGAAAATTCCATCCGTTCTTGTAGGACAATTGATACAAGTTTTCTCAAACGTAACATATAGAGGATTCCATATTTGATGACAGAAAGTCGACACAGATTTTCAAGTGAGAATTATGAAATACTCTACATTCCTTTTAGAATACTCTGGGAGGGATTGAGGGCAGGAGGAGAAGGGGACGACAGAGGATGAGATGGCTGGATGGCATCACCGACTGGATGGGCATGAGTTTGAGTAAATTCCAGGAGTTGGTGATGCACAGGGAGGCCTGGCCTGCTGTGATTCATGGGGTCACAAAGAGTCAGACATGACTGAGTGACTGAACTGAAATGAACTGAACCATATTTTGAAATGTGAAATATACAAATATTTATGCCTCATGCTAGAACGCCTGCATCCAGATGTTCAAAGGTGATATATAAAATTTCATGTTGCATGAAGAAAGACCTGTGTCCATATTTTCATAAATGAATTACAGAGTATTACATATTTCATGACATAAAACCTGCACGTATATTTTCCTACATAAAATTGATAAATTCATCTTTCATGCAGGAATATCTGCCATCAGATTTCAATACATGAAACAAAGAAAATTCTCTATTGCACCCAAACTCATATTGAAATATTGAAGGTTAATATTTCCTATGAGAAAATCTATCCCCTGATTTCCAATATGAAAAAGAAAATTATTCCATACTTCATTTCAGAATATTTTTTTCATCAGAGTGTTATGTATGAATATTGAAGTTCTTGTGAAATATTCAGGAAAATCTTCATCCAAAGTTTCATACAAGAAGTAAAGGAAATACCATGTTGCAGGAGGAAAATATGATTTTCCTTTGAAGGCACAGACAATTCCATAATTCACTTCAGGAAACCAAGGTCTAGATGTTTCTATTTGAAATCTAGAGAATTCCATATTTTCTTAGTAGTATCAAAACTGTGATTTTCATTTGTGAATTACAGATAAATAAAAACATTGTGTAGGAATATATGTGCCAGGGATTTTATATGTGATATATGTGAATTCCATAATTAATAAAGGACAATTTAAGCTCATATATTCATTCATGAAATGTAGAATTTCATGTTTATTTCAGAATATGTTGGCCCAGAATTCAAAATATGACACACAAAATTCTATAACTTGTGTAATTAAATCAGCAACCAAATCTTCATAAGTGAAATATGGAGATTTCATACTTACTGGATGTATATCAGTCTTCAGATTATCTTATGGAAATTAAAAATGTTCCACATTTCATGTCAGACAACAGCATTTCAGATTTTAATATATGAGTACAGTGGAAATCACATTTCAAGAGATAAATATGCACTCAGATTTTCATGGTGAAATATAGCGAGATCCATATTTCTTGGAGGAAAATCTAGGCCCAGAGTTTCAAATGTTAAATACTGAGAATTCCATATTACATGTGGGAAAATCATTGCCCAGCTTTTCAAATGAAAAATGGAGAGAATGCCACAGTCAAGCAAGAAAATCTGTGTCCACATTTTCATGCATGAAATACACAGCAATCATATTTTCTGTAGGAATCATTGCATCCAGATTTCTATATGGCCAGAATTTAGAGCAGATTCAGCCTGACTCCACTGCCTTGTTTCAGAACTAAACAAAGCTATACATGCTTTTCACTAGAGAAATTTGTGCCTCATACAGCCTTGTAGTTCATTACAAACTGGCTTTCATTTCAGCTAAGTGGACTCATCTTACTGGTGGGTAATCCAAAGGATAGGGCCCCATTATACTGTCTGAATCAGATCACCCTGAAGGACTTCTGAACCCATGGTATTTTTCTCCTCCTCTGTGTCCTTTTCTTGGGCTCAGGTCCCAACCTGATTGGTTCTCCTCCCTTCTTAACAGACTTTGGGCACATATTTATTACACCATTGCTAATACAGGGTCTTTCTGCCAGCTTCCTGTTAGTTTTCAGCCAATTGCTCCACATGTACACATAGTTTTAATGCACTGATTTGGCATTTTCCTACTCCACCAGCCTCTACTTTTTCAAGAAATTGGTTGCATTAGCCTGCACTACTAACTATTATATTCAGGGAGAAAAAGCAGTGTGTTTTTTAGTGTATCATTGTTTTTCGGGGTTCCCAAAGAATGATCTTACACTAACTTGGTGACCTATTAATCATGAATTCTCTAGGTTGCTGGCCAAATGGTTATTGATTAAATCATATTGGACCATTATTCTTAGGTCAGGTCAACAGGTAGAAGCAGATAGAGAATTGATTCTAAAATTATGGCAGACTTGGGAGTAAAGCCATAGGAGAAATTAGAAAGAACATTGTCTTCTGGTGTAAAAGTTTGAGAACTGCCAAAGACACCCAATATGGAATTTGGGCAGAAAATAATAAATTCTATGTGAGACATTCTATGTGTGACATTTCAGCCAAGTGAGGGCATGGAAGTAGCCTTCCATCCATTTTCAGGACTCCACGAATGGAAGCACTTTAAGTAGTGTCTCTTTATGAACATCATTATACCATTCAATAAGCAAGGTGTTTTGTGTTTAAAGAACCAAATAATATTTTGTTGAAGAGTCTATTACTGACTTTCTGAGAGTTAAAGCACTTTCACTGATGAGAGTAATTGGTATCTACTGCTCCCAAGAAAGCAAGAGAAAAATAAGGAAAGAGATTTCATGTCTTGAAGAGGAACCTAGTGTAAATGCTAGTGATTATGGCAGCAGAGCTGGAAGGCCCATCAGAAGGGTGTTGGGGACAGGTTAAATCATTCTGCAAAGGAGACCATTAGCTCCAGCCTAGTAATCTGTCAATGGACAGACAATTGGAATACCCCTTTCTTTGACATCATTAATGATTGTGTGAAGAGCTAGAAGTTTAGCCAACTGGGTTGAGCCTGGCGTATGCTCCTTAAGCAGAAGAGATGCCTGAGGCCAGGTAGAACACTGAAAATCTAAGGTAAGTTTGCATTGCTTATAATGATGGTGCTCCTACATGTAGTTGATACTGGTGCTTGTCATTCCAAATCTGTTGGCCCCAAATGACTCCACAAAATGAAAGAAGAGGGGAAAATAGAGATACTGGCATCATGCCTATAGGTTTTTCTACAAGAGTCTGAGCACAGGAAAGACACAACCTCCTGAAATTTGGAAAGGCTTATAATACCAGGTGGTTGCTGTGGTCCAGTCACTAAGCTATGTCCTTGTCATGACTCTTTGAAACCCCATGGACTGGAGCATGCTACACTCCCATGTCCTTCACAATCTCCTAGAGTTTGTCCAAAGTTTCATATGAGGACTTTTATAAAGCTACCATGACATGAGATGAGGATGGGATGGCTGGATGGCATTACTGATGTGATGGACATGAGTTGGGTAGGTTCTGAGAGTAGGTGATGGACAGGGAAGCCTGAAGTGCTGCAGTTCACTGGGTCACAAAAGCCGGAAATGACTGAGTGAACCAGTCATTCCATTTCCATTTTATCAACAAGGCATTCTTGTATTGAACATTTTCTTGCATCCATCTCCAACACTAGATGTTGTGGGAACTGTGCATGGAGACCAGTCCTCGGTGTGGGCAGGTTAGAGACCTAATGTCTGGATAAAAAAGAGACACAAACAGAATAGTCTTGGCACTACCCATTGACTCATTGGTTACCAGTAGAAGTCTCTGCTTTCCTTACCATGATAATATATTTTCCTTATATTTTTAGCCTATAGCTTTTCTCTAAGCATTGAGGATAGCCTTGAGACTCAACCCACTCTATAAATCTCCTTGGTCTAAAAGTGTGGGAGGACACCACACACACACACACACACACACACACACACACACACACACACAATTATAGTCAATTTAGGCCTTTTCAATTAGCTTTCTAGTCATCTCATTAGACAACATGGCCTTGACCATGATACTTTGAGGGGGGAGGAGGGGGGGAAATGAATGCTTAATACTCTAGTGTCACCTATAGCAATAACACCAGGCCTGCATTAGCAGTGCTCACTTCCTAGACAGCATTATTCACCTGGGTTAGCTAACTATTAAGCCATTTTCATTTAAGGATATCCCCCTGGGTTAATAGCAAGTGCAATCCTGCAGTATTCCTAACCGCATTTGTTTTGGGTCAGTCTTAGCTCATCCACAGTGGTACCGTTGTCTCAAATTCTGAAGCATTTACATGGGCCTCTACTTCCTGCCCTAAGATGCCATGGATATTTTTTCCAACCACAGACAGAGGGCCGACCCTTGAAATCCTTACTATGATTTCAGGACATACTTTGATAACAAACAACCTGGAACTCTGGAAAATCAAGTTTTCTTCATCTCAGGTCCTGGAGAGCACCACAGCACATGTACAACCACAAGAAAAGCTGACAGAAAATAAATAACATGGACCAGGGGTTCTGCCTTTTCTGTGTCCTTTGGTGGGGTACCATATATTTTGATGGTTTCCATCCTGTTACTGACTTAAAAACAAAAATAGAAGCAGGAGTTAAAAGCAAGGGGAGGAAAGAGAACATTCATTCAAAATGTTCTTTATCTAGGTCAACCAGATGCTTTTTGGGTGGGTGAAATCGTTTCTTTACTAAGTTGAGTAGCTCATATAATTGGGATACCTTTGAACTGTATACCTTAAACAAATAAGAATTTCAAGTACCTACAGCCATCATGGGAGTGTAATTCAGTGCATGTGTATAACTGGTTAAAGATTTTGGAAAGCTAAAATTATTGAGAATGAATAACCAACGTTCCAAAAGCTAATAAGTCAAGGAGGTTTAAAAGAGCACATCAGTTAGCATTCATCCATATCTGGTGAGTAGAAGATGCAGTGTGACAAATAAGAAGGAAATATTAAAGAAGCTATTGAATAGAATCAAATACATTAAGACAGTTAAATAATAGAATATATACAATACACAGGTACATGACATGAATTCACTAAACACAGAGGATCATTGATGGTTCTTTAAATTAATTTTTTCTTCTAGGGGGGTGGCGGCGGGGGGGGGGCAGTCTGTCTTATGACAAACCCATATACACTGATATATGCATGCTCCCATTTACTTTTATTCTTACTATTTTCTTCATAAGTGAATTTGACCTTCACATTAAAAAACTGAGAAGACATTTATCAGTGTTTCTGAGCTGATTGTTGGGACAGCACTCAGAGAAGACCACACCTTGGCTTCTAGAGTTTTAGACACTCTTCTTAGATGGGGCAAATCTAGGGTGAACACATTCAAATGAAAAAGCTGGCACTGAGCAGGGGATCTAATTCAATGTACCTTAAGGGAACAACCATACATCCTTGATTTTTTTTTTCTTTATATTTACCCCTTCATCCTGGAAAGAGATCCTGCTGACTTCTCCCAAAAGACATGGAGTGAGAACTCCACACAGGACAGAATCATTACCCTCAGGCAATGCACGTGTTGGAGTCATTGTATCTGCAAAAAGAGAATACAGTGGGAGAAATGAATTCCCCATACTGCATTTGTGGCATTCTATACTTTGCCAGGTCCAGAGGGAGTTGGATGTGTTTCTGTGAAACAGTCATACACTTGGCAAGTGTCACCCTAAGTTCTTAGCAGTACCTGGGTGAGCTCCATATGCTCCAGGTGTTCCCACTGGTTACTGAATGACAGAGTACTGACAGATCCCCAGAAGAAACATCAGTGCCATTGTGATTGAAAACAGTCTGCACTGAGCTACTCAGCAAAGAAGAATCACCATCAACAGAGGGTTCAGGAGAAAAATATTGATATTTCTGGACCTTGACCTACTACAGCATCTTGGGAAAAGAGTGTAAGCCTTTCTGGAAAAAGGGTTATTAGCTGTTGAGCTATCATGGGACACACAGAACATGTCTGAGTAGGCTGGCCCTTGTCTGTTTTACATCCCCATTCTACTCACTTCTGTTACAACACACCACTACTACTACCCAGTAAACAGAGAAGCATATAGGGAGCTGAAACTTTTATCCTGAGTTCCTGCCCAAACAATGCACAGACACATAGGGTTCTTGCTGTTTATCTATCTTTTCATAGTATGTCAGGCTTACTGGTGTCTCCCCTCTATACCTCTCACCTGCAGACCACTCTTTGTTAATTTCCTGTGCATAAGAACTATGCTGATCATTGTTCTTCATGTCAAACAGCTTCTTAGCTTGTCTCTTTTATGTAAAGATGATTCTCCTTCATAATTTTCTAAACATCGGGGGGTTCCTTTGAAAATAGATACAGACAAGCACAAAAATACATCCTCTCTGCACAACACTAAAGACTGTTCTAATTTTTCAAGTCAGTTGCTGGAAAATTCTGTGATCTTTTAGATATCCTTTAAGCATATATTGAAAAGTACGTATGCCAATTTTCACTGTAATACTATTTACAATAGCTGTGACATGGATTTAACCTAGATGTCTATTGGTAGATGAATGTATAAGGAAGCTATATGCAATGGCATATTCAGTTCAGTTGCTCAGTCGTGTCCGAGTCTTTGCGACCCCATGAATCGCAGCACACCAGGCCTCCCTGTCCATCACCAACTCCATTGAGTCGGTGATGCCATACAGCCATCTCATCCTCTGTCGTCCCCTTCTCCTTCTGCCCCCAATCTCTCCCAGCATCAGGAACTTTTCCAATGAGTCAACTCTTCGCATGAGGTGGCCAAAGAATTGGAGTTTCAGCTTCCGAATCAGTATTTCCAATGAACACCGAGGACTAATCTCCTTTAAGATGGACTGGTTGGATCTCCTTGCAATCCAAGGGACTCTGAAGAGTCTACTCCAACACCACAGTTCGAAAGTGTCAATTTTTTGGCGCTCAGCTTTCTTCACAGTCCAACTCTCACAGCCATACATGACCACTGGAAAAACCATAAACTTCACTAGACAGACTTTGTTGGCAAAGTCTCTGCTTTTTAATATGCTATTGAGGTTGGTTGGGCAATACTTTCCTTCCAAGGAGTAACTGTCTTTAAATTTCAAGGCACAACCACCATCTGCAGTGATTTTGGAGACCACCCACCCCCGCCCCACAAAAAAAAAAAAAAAAAAAAAAAAAAAGGCTGACACTGCTTCCACTGTTTCCACATCTATTTCCCATGAAGTGATGGGACCAGATGCTATGATCTTAGTTTTCTGAATGTTAAGCTTTAAGCCAACTTTTTCACTCTCCTCTTTCAATTTCATCAAGAGGATTATTAGTTCCTCTTCACTTTCTGGCATAAGGGTGGTTTCATCTGCATATCTGAGGTTATTGACAACTCTCCCAGCAATCTTGATCCCAGCTTGGCCTTCTTTCAGCCCAGCATTTCTCATGAGGTACTCTGCATAAATGTTAAATAGGCAGGGTGACAATATACAGCCTTGACATACTCCTTTTCCTTGTTGGAACCAGTCTGTTGTTCCATGTCCAGTTCTAACTGTTGTTTCCTGACCTGCATATAGGTTTCTCAAGAGGCAGGTCAGCTTGTCTATTATTCCCTTCTCTTTCAGAATTTTCCACAGTTTATTGTGATCCATGGAGTCAAAGCCTTTGGCATAGTCAGTAAAGCAGAAATAGATATTTTTGCTGTTGCTGTTCTAGAACTCTCTTGCTTTTTCCATGATCCAGTGGATGTTGGCAATTTGATCTCTGGTTCCTCTGCCTTTTCCAAAACCATTATGAACATCTGGAAGTTCACAGTTCACATATTTTATTCAGCTATAGAAAGGATCACATTTGAATCAGTTCCAATGAGGTTGTATGAGCTTTGAGATTCTGCTGCTGCTGCTAAGTTGCTTGAGTCGTGTCCGGCTCTGTGGACCCCATAGACAGTAACCCACCAGGCTCCACCATCCCTGGGTTTCCCTAGGCAAGAAGACTGGAGTGGGTTGCCATTTCCTTCTCCAATGCATGAAAGTGAAAAGTGAAAATGAAGTCGCTCAGTCGTGTCCAAATCGTTGCAACCCCATGGGCTGCAGCCTACCAGGCTCCTCCACCCATGGGATTTTCCAGGTAAGAATACCAGAGTGGGTTGCAATTGCCTTCTCTATTTGAGATGCTAAGAAAAGTCATAAAGAAAAAGCAAAAGAAAAATACTGAATATTAACACATATATATGAACTTTAGAAAGATGGTAATGATGATCCTATGTGCAGGGCAGCAAATAAGACAGACATTTATGTCTTTAGACATATGTTCTTTATAACAGACTTCTGGACTCAGTTGGAGAAGGCAACAGTGGCATGTGATGAGAAAATAGCGCTGAAACATATACATTAACATTTGCAAAATAAAGGAAGCAGGACAACAAAAGTCAAGTTTTGGGGACAACCCAGAGGGAGAGAATGGAGAAATAGATGTGAGGTGGGTTTTATGGTAGGGGTGACACATGTATATCCAGGGCTGATTCTTCTTGATGTATGGCAAAAACCATCACATGTCTGTAAAATAATTACCCTCCAAGTAAAATAAATACATTGATAAAATGACTATTCACCATAATATTGCAGAATGATCTGTAGTATCAAAATGATTGCTGGAGGATAATGATATACAAAATAATTTACAAGATAAGTGTAATGATGAATACAGAAACAAAACATGGATATTAGGGCACAGCTTTGTACAAAAGAGGTTCACTGGGCTTTATGGAAAGGCGCCTTCAAGAAGAACAATAGTTGAACCCATATTGAAGATGAACCAGAGAATGGGTTGTTGGTCATTGAACAACAGTTCAGAGACTCAGTGCAACTTAATCAGATGTAAATCTGAGTGACATTGGACACATTAGGCTGTGCAAAACTTCATCTACCTCAAGCTTCCCTATTATGGACCTGTTTTTCATAGTTTCCCATACTTGCTTTCTCATCCTGATGTCCTCCTGCCCTGGTGTTCACAGGTAGACCTGTATTCCACAAAGTCTTAATTTCTCAACAATTGAAACAAATGACCCAGCTCCCTGGAAAATTTTGTGTCTGTGCCCAGCCCCAAATCTCTTCACTGATCTCCTCCAAGTTACTTTTTTTTTTTGTGGAGTCTTCTTCATCATGAAGTACTGCAAAGGATTGGGACACAGTTCCTTAATGATGATCTGCCTGGGAAATGAGCAAGATCAGAATAGTCCTCGCTGCATCCACCAAGAATCCCGAAATCAATTGTCCATTATGCAGAGGCTCAATAGCTCTCCACCTCAGCAATCCTGCTAGATCCTCCAAAGTTGTGGTTGTAGAAACAGTGAAGAAGTTAATGCTGCTGTTGTGGTGCCTACAGGTGCATGCCTTATCCTAAAATCCCTGTTATCAGTGAATTGGATTGGAAAGAATTGCTCAGTGTCTTCTGGTAAAAGACTATGAAAGAAGGATGTAAACCACATTCTAAATTCAACGTACCCCTTTCTGCCCCTGCCCCTCCACATTCAGGGAGCTGCCTCTTAGCAGTGATGCAAATGAGACACTCTTTAACAATAATTTCATCTTTGCAAATAGCCGTTGTTCCCAAAGAACAATATGACCTTGCAACAATCAATGGGATGCCTGAGCTCAACAATTTTCAAGCACAAAGTGGAGGGAAGGTGGGAAAGTAAATCTCTTCATAGGAGAGCTCATTTTTTCCTGTTTTCAGGGATAAATAATTTCCCCTCCTCTTCACAGTCACCTCCCCTTCACAATATCAGTGTCCCCAGCTTAACCTTCAATTTGGTCATGTAGCTAAACATGTCTTCATCTTGGTCACTCATCATGGCTGATACCTGGGGGTGAGTCACAAACTGTCTTAGGTCACAGAGCCTCTAGATGATAGAAGTGAAAGGGCTGGAAGAAGACACCTGGCCTGACGTGTAGCCCAGCATTGTCTGACTTCAGTTTTCTACTAGTAACCAGACACCGTCCAACAGTGAAGAAAGTATGAAGACCCAACAAGTCCCAAGGCAACACATATCAATGCACTAACATGAGGAGGGGCTGTTCTCAAAAGAAAGGCGCTAAACTTTAACTCAGATTCCTAAAAATTAGCTTATTTCTGGAAATAAATACACTCTGAGCTACAGCTCACATAAGCGATTGTAATACCTATCCTCAACCCTAAATTCACCCAGCATTTTGGAGAAGTCCTGTGTAGAAATCAACCCTTTTCTCTGAAGAGTCCCTGGACCTAATGACAATTCTGATTAGACACACTCAATGAAAGTCCAAGTATCAATACATGCTAATTAGAACAGCAAATCCATCACTCATTATATAAGGAACAGATTTGCAGGACTCTGCCCAATACCCATAATCCAATAAATACATTTTGTACCCAAACTGCCAGCCCCATAAACTGCTTTTGTAATGGCCCAGATAAAACAGATTCCACAAGCACTATATGAGGGCCACAACATTGACCCAGAAAACATGGATTCCCAGGAAGATGGAGCTTTTTGTGTTCTAGATGGATGGATCTTCCATCTCAGAAAGGTCTTGTATTTCAGCTGAGAATAGGCCCTGTGGTGTCCTCCAAGAGAGGTTTCAAAGTCCCACACCACGTGGTTTCTCTGGGTGACTCATTAAACCTTTCATAGCTACTTCCTGGGATAAATACTCATGAACAGAGCAGAAATTGTGAGCTTGTTTGTTTCTTGATGTAAATCCAAATTTGTGGACCAACTGTCCCAAGTTATCACAGCCCATCCTTTCCTCACTCCTGTCCTGTATGCAAGCACTTTAGAGATACATTGACCAGTATTCCCCAGTCTGTAGATGCCTGTGTCTCCTCTTCTAGTTGACTCATGTCTCATCTCCTGTTGCCTTCACCTCTGCATCTGCAGTGGACTGGAAATAGACACACACACACAGAGAAACACAATCACAGGTGACATATGACCACACATGTACATACAGAGGTGCAAGGCACAGGGACACAAATGCAGAGAGTGAACACAGGTAGTAATACAGTAGCTGAAGATGCCTGTGCCCAGCCATGTGGGAGATGATGTCAGTAGGCACCTTGTCCTGCCAGCTGCTGATACCTGTCCATTTCTGCCTCCCCCAACCCCCGACTCTTCACTATTATCCTCAGGAAGCAGTAAGTTGCTTCCAGCATTGCCTGTGTGGTAGTTGTGAAAGGTCAAAGGGTGAATGTCAAATTCAAACACCAAAAAATTCATCCCCAAAGTGCAATGGGACAACAGAGAGGAACTCATTCCAACAGGTAGGCCTTCCCAAGATGACTGTCAGACATGAAGGGCTCAGGCAATCTCAAACAACAGGTTGCCTGGATGTGGCAAGATGCAGGGAAAGATGACTCCCTCAAAGTTCTTAGTTCTCCCTGCTTCCTTTGGAATCAGTGAGGATTCTCAACCTGTAGCCATAGCTCTATCAGTGAGACTTGGACATATTAAGCCCCAAGACTCCAGCCTCAGCCCATCATCTTCTACCTGCATGACCTGAATCCATGCTCTGCAACCATCTTATGTGAGGTTGAGCTTCCCCATTTAGGAAAGGAGAGTATCCTGACTATCAGTGATTGTGCTTCAGGACACACTTCCTGATCCCCTCACAAACTGTATTTCTGTCAGCCACCTCTCATGGCAGGTCCTTCCTCCTGGGGGCAGTACTGCAGGGGATTGATCCACAGGATTTCTCTAATGATCTGATGGCAACACTAGGATGTTGGCATTGGGCTGAGAGCACCTCAAACCCTCCCACAAGCAGCCAGGAACTAGAGCACTGATTGCCAATTTTGAGGATGCCGAGAGACCCCCACCTCAGCAATCTTCTTCTAACCCAGGCAGTTCTGGTCCAGCAATTAGTTGAGAAATTTAAGGCTCCTGATATTGCAGCTCCCTTTTTATAATACCAGAACTGCTGGATTGGAGAGGAAATGCATGCCATATTTCCTGGAGGAAGACTGGGGTGGAAGGATCACACAAGAGGAGCATCCATTCTCTCTACCATCTACCCACACGGCCCTGGGAGCCACGTTTTGATACCAAGGTTTTACTACTAATCGATCACTCTGTTCCATAAGTAGTTGTTGCCCCCAAAGGAAAATGCCAGTTTACAGTGGGACTGCGGATGGCCTAGTTCCTGCATCTACCAGAACCAGGAGGATGGGAATGCTTAAGGTGCAAGTTCCTAGGGTCCTCAGCATGTACACCAGGCAGGCATCCACAGCTTCTGCTTATTCTTTCCAAAGGCTCACACCAGATGCACCTGGGTAATATGATTCCCTCCTTGCCTGCAAAACTCCCTGGTCCACATATCCTCAGTCTCCTTCACTGAACTCCCAATCAATCATGGAGCTAAACAAGTCTTCATCTTGTTCATGTCAGACATCTGGGGGTGGTTAATGATCTGCTTTAAGTCAAAGAACCAGTCATACCACGATTGTGATTCCCATCCTGTTATGTTCATCATTTCCACAGGTCAGCTCACATTCCACAGACGGATGGTTCCAAAGGCAGTTGGTAAAAGTCCCACACCATGTGATTTACACTGGGTGATGCCTCAAGCTCTCACCCCTGCTTCCTGGTACAAATAAACAGAACAACACAACAGAAAATGTGAGCTTATTTACATCTCTTGATGAAATTCCAGATTTGTGGACTCACTGTCCTGAATTGTCATTTTCCATCTTCTCATTCTTTTCCTGGATAGGGGCAGAGTGTAGATATATAGACCAGTCTACCACAGTCTGTGAATGTGTCCTGCCTCCTCTTCTGGTTGCAACACGTCTCATGTTCTATCGTCTTCATCTCTGCCCCTGAGAAACACACACACAAACACAGGCAGCACAACACCCATGTGTACACACACATATTCAAGGCACAGGGAACCAAACCCAAACACAGAACACATGTGTTTCATAGCTGAAGAACCAATAGTTCATATGATACATAGATATTTCTATATTTCTCAGAGGAAAATATCTATTCAGTTCTTCATATTTGAAATATAGAGAACCCAGTTTCCATGAAGAAGAGTTAGCCGCTAGAGTTTGATACAGGAGAGATAGGAAATTCCATTTTGCAAGGAGAAAAAGAAAAAAAAAAAAATACAATCAAAGAATCTCATATATCATAAACAAACTGTGGTGCCCTGATTTTCATATGTGAAATAGAAGTAATTCCAATTCCATATTGTTTCTCTGTGACTTTAGACATTTTATTTATTTTTATTTTTTCTTTCTTTTTTTTTTTTTTTTTCATTTATTTTTATTAGTTGGAGGCTAATTTCTTTACAATATTGTAGTGGGTTTTGTCATACATTGACATGAATCAGCCATGGATTTACGTGTATTCCCCATCCTGATCCCCGCTCCCACCTCCTTCTCTACCTCATCCCTCTGGGTCTTCCCAGTGCACCAGGCCTGAACACTTGTCTCACGCATCCAACCTGGGCTGGTGATCTGTTTCACCATAGATAATATACATGTTTCAATGCTGTTCTTTTGAAACATCCCACCCTCGCCTTCTCCCACAGAGTCCATTACCTATATGCAAAACAGAAAAAGAGACACAGATGTACAGAACAGACTTTTGGACTCTGTGACTTTAATATATCAGAATTTTTCTGTTTGCTGTCAAACTTCTAAATGAATTTGCCATAGGTGTATGGTATATTCACTCCCTTTTGAACCTCTCACCATTTACCATCCCAATCCCACCCCTCTAAGTTGATGCAGAGGCCCTGTTTGAGTTTTCTGATCCATACAGTAAATTCTCACTGGCTATCTATTTTACACATAATAAGGCAAGTTTCCATGTTACTCTTTTCATACATCTCATCCTCTCCTCCCCTTCCATCCTGTCTTTTAATCTATTGTCTCTGTCTTTTTCTCTATTGTTGCCCTGTAAATAAGTGCTTCAGTACCATTTTTCAAGATTCCATATATATGTATTCAAATACAGTTTTGATCTTTCTATTTCTGACTCATTTAAGTCTGTGTAATAGGTTCATGGTTCATGCACCTCATTAGAACTGATTCAGATATTTTCCTATTTTTGGCTGAGTAATAATATTCTCTTGTGTATGTATAGCACAACTTCTTTATCCACTCATCTGTTGATGGACATCCAGGTTGCATCCATGTTCTAACTCTTGTAAATAGTGCTACAAAGAACAATGCTATACATGTGTCTACTTCAGTTTTGGTTTCTTCATGGTAGATGTCTAGGAGTGGGTTTGCTGTGTCATATGGTGGTTTTACTACTGGTTTTTAAGGAACCTCCATACTGTCTTCCATGGTGGCTGTATCAATTTACATTCCCAGCAAAACTGGAAGTGTGAGGTGCTATCTTATTGTAGTTTTCATTTGCATTTCTCTAGTAATGATCATTGTTGAGCAGCTTTTTATGTGTTTGTTAGCCATCTGTATATACTCTTGAAGAAGTGTCTGTTTAGGTCTTTAGCCCACTTTTTGATGGAGTTCTTTATTTTTCTGGTAGTGAGTTCTATTAGCTGCTTGTAAATTTTGGAAAAATCCTTTGTCAGTTGTTTCATTCACTGTTATATTCTCCATCCTCAGTGTTTCTTTTCACCATACTTATAGCTTCCTTTGCTGTGCAAAAGGTTTTAAATTTAATCAGGTCCCACTTGTTTACTTTTATTTTTATTTAGCTTACTCTAGAAGGTGGGCCATATATGATCTTGCTTTGATTTATGTCATCGAGTGTTCAGCCTATGTTTTCCTATAAGAGTTTTATAGTTTCTGGTCTTACACTTGGGTCTTTAATCCATTTTCAGTTTATTTTGTATATGGGACTAGGAGGTGTTCTACTGTTATTCCTTTATATGTCATTGTCCTCTTCTCGCCACTCTATTTTTTTTAAGAGGCTGTCTGTACCCCCATTGTATATTAATTTCACCTTTGTCAAAAATAAGGTATGCATAGGTGTATGGGTATATTTCTGTGCTTTATATCTTGTTCCACTGGTTTATATTTCTGTTTTTGTGCCAGTACTCTTCTCTTTTGAAGATTGTAGCTTTGTAGTGTAAGGTGAAGTAAGGAAGGTTGATTCATCTGACTTCACTGTACTTTCTCAAGACTTCTTTGGTTATTCAGGGGTCTCTTGGGTTTACAAATGAATTGTGGGTTGTTGTTGTTGTTGTAGTTCTGTGAAAACACCATTGAAAAATTGATGGGATTGTATTGAATCTATAGATTGCACTTTCTATATAAAGCCATTACTATAGATAAACATTTTCATAATGCTTCTTCCTACCCAGGAACATGGAATTTCTCTCCATCTGTTTCTGTCATCTTTCATTTCTTTCATTAGAGTCTCATAATTTTCTGTGTTCACTTTTTTTGTCTCCTTAGGTAAGTTTATCCCTAGATATTTAATTCTTTTTGTATAAAGGTGAATGGGATTGAGTCCCTAGTTTTTCTTTCTGATTTGCCATTGTTAGAATATAGAAATGAAAGGGATCTCTCTTTATTCATTTTCTATCCTACAACTTTGCTAAATTCACTGATTAGCTCTAGTCATTTTCTGATACTATCTTTAGGGTTTTCTATGTGCAGTATCACATCTCCTGCACACAGTGTGAACTTTGCTTCTTCTTTTCTGATCTGAAGTGTTTTTATTCCTTTTTCTCCTGTGATTACTGTAGGTTGAATTTTCAGAGATATGTTGAATCATAGGGGTGAGTGTGAAAACCCGTGTCTTGTTCCTGATCTTAGGAGGAAAGCTTTCAGGTTTTTACCATTGGGAATAATGTTTGCTGTAGGCTTATCGTATATGGCCTTTTCTTGTTAAGTTGGATTCCTTATATCCCCATTTTATGAAGAATTTTAATCATAAATGGGTGCTGAATTTTGGCAATGCCTTTTTCCTCTTCTATTGAGATTCTCATATGGCTTTTGCTTTCAGTTTTTAAGTAGTGTAGCACATTGTTTGATTTGCATATATTGAAGAATTCTTGCATCCCTGGAATTAGCCCAACTTGATCAAGGTGTATGAGATTTTTGATGTGTTGCTGAATTCTGTTTGCTAAAGTTTTGCTCAGGACTTTTCCATCTATGTTCTGCAGTATTATTGGCCTGTAGTTTTACTTTTCTTTTTCTTTTTTTTTTTTTTTTTTTGGCCTTGTCTTTGTCTGATTTTGGTATGAGGGTGATGGTGGCCTATGTAATGAGTCTGGAAGTGTTACTTCCTCTGAAACTTTTGAAAGATTTTTTGAATAGTAGGCATTAGCTCTTCTCTAAATGTTTGATAGAACTCTCCTGTGAAGCTTTCTGTTTCCTGGGTTTTTGTTTTTCAGAGATTTTTGATCACAGCTTTGATTTTATTGCTTGTAATTGGGTTGTTCATAATTTCCATTTCTTCCTGGATAAATCCAAAAGGAAGACATAACAATTGTACATATCTATGTACTCTGTACAGGAGCACCCCTACACATAATACAAACACTAACAGACATAAAAGGAGAAATTGACAGTAACACAATAACAGTAGAAAATTTTAACACTCCACTTACACCAATGGGTGGATCATCAAAACAGGAAATAAGGAAACAGAAGTCTTCAGTGATGCATTAGATGTGATGGATCTCATTGATATCTTCAGGACATTTTATTCAAATGCAGAATACACCTTCTTCTCATTTGCAATGGAACATTCTCCAGGATAGACCACATCAAACATCTTTTCCAACCACAATGCTATGAGACTGGATGTCAAACACAAGAAAGAAACTTGTAAGAAGCACAAGTCCATGGCAATGAACCAACAAATTTTGAAATAACCACCAGGTTATCGAAGAAGTAAAAAGGGAAATCCCCAAAATTCTGTAAACAAACATCAATGAAAACATGACAACTCAAAATCTATAAGATCCTGTAAAGGAAGTTATGAAAGCTTACCGTGCTACAATCCTACATCAAGAAACAAGAAAAGCATTGAATAGACAGCTACTTATACACCTAAAACATCTGGAAAAATAATAATAAGAAAAACCAACAACAATACATCCAATATTAGTATAAGAGAAAACGAAACATAAAGATCTTAGCAGAAATAAATCAAAAAGTAATGAAAGAAATAATAGTAAACATTTAAAAAACTAAAGGCTGGTTCTTTGAGAAGATTAACACAATTGAGAAACCTTTAGCCAGACTCATCAAGGAAAAAGGAGAGAACAATTAAATCAACAAAATTAGAAATGAAAAATGAGAAGTTACAACAGATAATTCAGGAATACAAGGGAGTAAAAGAGACTATTGTGAACAACTATATGGCAATAAAATAGATAATCTGGGAGAAATGGACAGATTCTTAGAAATGCTTAGTCTTCCAAGACTGAACCAAGTTCTATGCATCTTAAGAAAACCAATGCTATTATTTTACAATGTGAAATATAGAGAATTCTGTATTTAATGTAAAAAAAAAAAATCACAACCAGATTTTCACATAGGGCAAATAGAGAACTCCACATTTCATGTAAGAAAATCAGCATCCAGATTTTGTAAAGTGAAATACAGAACATTCAATATATCATGGAATAGACACATCAATATTATTTTCATATGCAAAATGTAGAGAATTTGATATTTAATTAATTAAAATCATCATCCTTAATTTCATATATAAAATATACAGATTTCCAGGCTTTTGTTAGTCACATTATTGCACAGATTTTGCCATCTGAAATATAGAAGGTCTAGATCTCAATTTCATGTGGCAAAACTTGAACAGATATTTTCATATGTGATATATGGAGTATTTTATATTTGATATTGAAAATGGATGTCTGGATTTCAAACATGAAATATAGAAAATTCATATTTCATGTGGTAAAATAGGCACCAGTATATTTATATATGAAACACATACACAAAAAAATCCATACATTTATGAGGAATATCTGGGCCCATTTTTCCATGTATGAAACTTGAAAATTTTCATATTTTATCTATGACAATCTGCTCACAGGTTCCTATGTGAGAAATGTAGACTTTTCATAATTTACTTAGGAAAAATCTGTGCCCAGATTTCTCCATGTGAATTACAGAAAGTTATGTGTTTATGTCAGGTAATCTTAATACAGATTTTTGAATATTAAATATCCAGAATTTCATTTAGCAAGCAGAGAAATATATGTTTATAGTATGAAGTAAACATCATTTGATATTTGATTATGAAAATTTGTACTTTGATTTCCACACATGAAACATAGAGTATTCAAAATTTGAAATTTGAAAA
Organism: Cervus canadensis; assembly: GCF_019320065.1. Taxonomy (NCBI): domain Eukaryota; kingdom Metazoa; phylum Chordata; class Mammalia; order Artiodactyla; family Cervidae; genus Cervus; species Cervus canadensis. Next base: position 3,807,134 of record NC_057420.1, read on the forward strand.
TCTATGCCTAGAAACCACTTGGTATTATCTTAATATGACAAGTACAGATAATTTAATATTGCATGTAGCAAAAATGAATGTCCATATTTTGAGAGGTTAAATGCAGAGAATTCCATATATCATGAAGGAAAATGTGCACACAGATATACACAAGTGTAATATATAAAATGAATGTTTCATTCCATTAGGCACTGAATTCCATATTTCATGCAAAAAAAAAAAATATCTGGAGCTAGGCTTTCAAACGAGAAATGTAGAGAATTCCATCTCAATAAACATTTAAGGTAGAAATAATAGGACTCATATTTTCAAGTGTGAAATCTAAAGAATTTCATATTTCATAAAGAACACCCTGTGCTCATATCTTGATAAGGTGAATACAGAGAATTCCATGTTTCATGTAGGACAATCTACACCCAGCTCTTCATGGGTGACATGTAGCAAATTGCATGTATGATGGAGCAAACTCAGTGTCCAGATTTCATATATGGAATACTAGATTTTGTTAATTCATTTAAGAATACCTGAGATAAAGCTCAACATTCAGAAAACTAAGAGCATGGCCTCCAGTCCCATCATCTCAAGGCAAATAGATGGGGAAACAGTGGAAACAGTGGCTGACTTTATTTTTCTGATCTCCAAAATCACTGAGGATGGGGATTGCAGCCATAGAATTAAAAGACACTTGATCCTTGGAAGGAAAGTTATGACCAACCTAGATAGCATATTAAAAAGCAGAAACATTACTTTTCCAACAAGTCAAAGCTGTGTTTTCTCCAGTGGTCATGTATGGAAGTGAGAGTTGAACTGTAAAGAAAGCTGAGTGTCAAAGAATGTAAGCTTTTGAACTGTGGTGTTGGAGAAGACACTTGAGAGTCCCTCAGGCTTCAAGGAAATCGGACCAGTCCATCCTAAAGGAGATCAATCCTGAGTGTTTATTGGAGGGACTGATGTTGAGTGAAACTCCAATAATTTGGCCACCTGATGCAAAGACTGACTCATTTGTAAAGACCCTGATTCCTGGAGGGATTGAGGGCAGGAGGAGAAGGGGATGACAGAGGATGAGATGGTTGGATGGCATCACTGACACAATGGACATAGGTTCGGGTGGACTCTGGGAGCTGGTGAGGGGCGGGGGGGACTGGAGGTAGCATTTTCAATTTGAAATTTGAGTTCAGTTCAGTTCGTTCAGTCAGTCGTGTCTGACTCTTTGAGACCCTGGACTCCAGCACACTAGGCTTCCCTATCCATTCACCACTCCCAGAGTTTATTCAACTAATGTTCATTAAGTCAATTATGCCATGCAACCATCTCATTCTCTGTCGCCCCTTTCCCCTACTGCCTTCAATCTTTCACAACATTGGGATCTTTTCCAGTGTGTCGACTCTTCACATGAGGTGGACAAAGTATTGGAGTTTCAGCATCAGTCCTTCCAATGAATATTCAGGACTGATGCCATTTACGATGGACTGGTTGGATCTCCTTGCAGTCCAAGCGTCTCTCAAGTGTCTTTTCCAACACCACAGTTCAAAAGCATCAATTCTTCAGCACTCAACTTTGTTTATAGTCCAACTCTCATATCCATACATGACTGCTGGTAAAACCACAGCTTTGACTGGAGCCACTTTTCATGTAAAATTGGCTCACTCAAAATTTTCATCTCAAATATGTACAGTTCATATAAGTCAATCTGTATGCTGGTTTTCATATGTGAAATAAAAAATCCCACTTTTCCTTTGTGAATAATTCCTTAACAGGTTTTCTTATGAGAATTCACTATTGCTTGTAGGAGAGTGCTTACAGATTTAAATATGAGCAGTACAGAGAATTCCATATTTCAGTTAGAAACATCTACACCTAGATGGTCAAATATGAAACATATGGAGTACCATATTTTTCCAGCAATTTCTTTTGTTAATAATTTATTTATTTTTAACTGAAAGATAACTGTTTCTCAGAATTTTGTTTTCTGTCTAAGCTTAACATTCATTTGAGAATACCGTACTTCATTCAAGAAACTATTTGCCTTGATTTTTTATACCTGAAATAAAGAGAATACCAAAATTCATGTAAGGTTATCTAAACCCACAATTTCATTAATGAATTCCAGAAAATCCCTCTATCACACAGGGAAATCTGAACCCAGATTTTCAAATGGGAAAAAAACAAACAAACAAAACAACCTAATTACCTATTTTATGTAATAATACGTGTGCTCTGATTTAGAGCAAGGAAATACTGACAATTTCATATATAATGAAGGAAAATAGATTTTCTAATGACATGTTTGCAGAATTTCACAGCATCATGTAGTAAAACTACATACAATTTTATGAACTTCAGATTTCATGCAGGTAAAAAGACCTCCAGATTTTCATATGTGAAATAGATCTTCATATTTCATGTGGGAACATCACAACCTAGAAATTAAAAAGTTACTATAATGATTTACCTCTTTCATGTAGATATATTGGCACCCAGAGTTTCAAATGTAAATATAGAGTTTTTCATATATCATGTAGTGAAATCTTTACCAGACTTTCATAAATATAATATAGAGAATATTACATTTCAATAGGGAACTCTGGGACCACATTTTCTTACATGAAACATAGGTGAAGGTATATTGCCCCGTTTGGCCCAGATCTTAATTTCTGAATCATGGAATATTCCATACTTTACATATGAAATCTGACACAAATTTTCCTATGTGAATAACTGAGATTTCAAATTCCATATGAGAAAATTGTCTCCAGAGTTTCAAATGCAAAATATAGAGGATTTCATATGACATGTCAGATCTTCCTTCAAATTATCCTTGCTGATATATAGAGAATGTCACAGCTGAAGTGATTTTCATATATGAAATAGAAAATTCCATATTTATTGTAGGAAAATTGATGCCTGTTTTTCAAATGTTAAATACACAGTATTCCATATTCTTTGAAGGAATGTCAGCACACAGATGTTTCAATGAGAAAAAAAAAAAAATCCACTACTCATGTTGAAAACCTGTGACTGTGTTTTGATATGTGAAATAGAGATTGTCATATTCCCTGTGTACAAATTTGCATCCAAAGTTTCATAACTGTATTATAAAGAATTTCATATTTCATGCAGTAAAATCTGTTCATATGTGATATACTATGAATCCCATATCTCAAGTTGGAAAATCTGTCACCAGGGTTTCATATGTGAATTTAGAGACTTTCATGTTTCATGATCTAAAATCTTCACCTAGATTTTCATATGTGAAATTGAGAACTTCATCTTAGCTGAAGGACTATCTGGTGTCAGACTTTAATACAAGAAACAGAAATTTTGATCATGTGCCCATTATCACATATGAAATATTTCACATAAAGACATGTATACCCAAATTGTCATATTTAAAATGTACAATACTCCTTATTACATGCAACCAACTTTATTAAAATGTGTTGCCTGAAATATTCAAACTCTCTTAGTTTAAGAAGTTAAATTGGATCCAGACATTCATAAATGAAATAGAGAGATGCCCATATTTCAAAAAGTAGCATCTAATTTTCCTTTGGGGATATAGAGAATTCCGTATTTCAAGTTGGAATATCTCCTCCTGATTGACATATATGATACAAGTTGTTGCTATTTTTCAATTGTTCAGCCATATGCAGTTCTTTGCAAAACCGTGGACAGCAGCACTGCAGGCTTCCATACTCTTCCCTACCCAAAGTGTCTCCAGCACTTTGCTCAGACTCATGTTTGCTGAGTCTTGTGATTCCAGCATGTCAAACCATCTCAATTTCTGTTGCCCACTTCTTCTCCTTCCCTCAGTCTTTCCCATATCAGAGCCAAAAATATTTTATGACAAGGCAGAGCCTCAGTCTTTTCCTGTGAGTCCTTTACATTAGGTAGCCAACGTATTGGAGCTTAAGCATCAGTTCTTCCAATGAATATTTAGGATTAGTTTCTTTAGGATTGACTGGGTTGATCTCCTGGCTGTCCAAGAGACTCTCAAGATTCACTTTCAGCACAGCAGTTCCAAACTCTCAGTTCTTTGGCACTCACCCTTGTATATAATCAGACTCTCACATCCGTAAATCAATTCAGTTCAGTTGCTGAGTCGTGTCCAACTTTTTGGGACCCCATGGAAAGCAGCATGCCAGGCCTCCCTGTCCATCACCAACTCCCAGAGGTTACACAGACTCATGTCCATTGAGTCTGTGATGCCATCCAACCATCTTATCTTCTGCTATACCCTCCCCCCACCCAACCCTCAATCTTTCCCAGCATAAGGGTGGTTTCAAATGAGTCAGCTCTTCTCATCAAGTGGCCAAAGTATTGGAGTTTCAGCTTCAACATTATTCCTTCCAATGAACTTTCAGGATTGATTTCCTTTAGGATGGACTGGTTGGATCTGCTTGCATTTCAAGGGGCTCTCGAGAATCTTCTCCAACACCACAGTTTGAAAGCATCAGTTCTTCAGCGCTCAGCTTTCCTTATAGCCCAAAGCTAACATCCATAGCTGATTACTGTAAAAACCATATCCTTTACTAGACAGGCATTTTTTGGCAAAATAATGTCTCTGCTTTTCAATATGCTGTCTAGGTTGGTCATAACTTACTTTCCAAGAAGTAAGTGTCTTTTAATTTTATGGCTGCAGTCACCATATGCAGTGATTTTGGAGCCCAAAAATATAGTCTGCCACTGTGTTGGTCCTTTAATGAACCGGAAGCTAGTTGTCCAGAGACGACGATGAGAGAATGAAAGAAGTAAAGAGGCTAATATTCCCTACGTTATGCAGTGGGCTTCTGCGCTCCAGGGAATCAGCCAGAAATAGAGAGGTAGAGAGAGATAGAGACAGAGAAAAATAAATAAATAAATAAATGAAGAAAGAAAGAAAGACTCGGGGGCCAAAGCTCTGATGGAGCAAAGACTTCTAATCAACATGGTGTGTGCATATATACTGTCTTACAAGGTAGTTATTCTCAGCAAAGATAAAGATTAAAATTCCAGATATACAAAACATATGATGATCCCTATCAAAGAGAGAGTCGCAAACAATCACATTTTACCATATAATTCATTAAAAGGAAGAGGGTACTTATCACCGTAATGAGAAATGCCTGGATTCCTCAGCCCTGGGAAAGGCGTGCCTCTCCTCTTAATTTCTGAATATCCAGGCATTAATAAGGACCAGAGTGTTCCTGACAGATCCAAAACAGCACACAGGAAGCCTCTTGTTAAATGTTTCCTGGCAATTCCCCCTATTTTATTACATTTGTAAAAAAAAAAAAAAAAAAAATCCTGTCCAAATGGGTTTGGTTAGTATTAATCAACCTTATAGAAAGGCGATGACAAGCAACAAATACAATTACCAAAGTTACAGTTTTAGACCTGATGACAGCATCGGGTAATACTTTGAAACCATCCTTGTGTGTCTAGCCCAGAAAATTTGTTCAGCTAAAGTTTCCAAATTAGTGGAAGAGGGCAGACGTTTAGAAAAAGTTTCAAAAATTTGTTTTTTGTTTTGTTTTGTTTTGTTTTGTTTTGCAGTAATAGTACATTCAGAAAGGCATTATCATGTAAATGAAATTTGATTAGTTCCCAGCTGTGAGTACTATGATTGAATTGAACAGGAGTAACACAAAATTGGCAGTTAATACAAGTTGCAGAATGTAAAGTCTTATTAAATTGTAAATTTCCTATGGCCATAACAAAAGGAAGTGGGACACAGACTTATATAAAATATGACTGATTATAGCAAAAGAAATAGTTGCTATGACCATGACTAGTCCCTGTGAAATGTCCAGTCTGAGTCCCAAGTTCTCTGGTGTTGACAGCAAGTTTTTATGTTTTGTGTATGTCTCATAGTTCAGGCCCAATTTGCTTATCGAGGATGATTCGAAGAGGAGGAGGAGGTTGTCATTTCACTGTCAAGCCAGCCAAGAAGTCCTTTGACATGGTAGTATTTCACCGTAGTGTTAGTAACTTTTTAAGCCACTTATGCAGCATAATATATAATTTTGTTCTTTCCCTAACTCTTTCCCTAAAGTTTCAGTAGTAAACATGGTTCACAGACAGAAAAAGGGTACCAATGTGTGCAAGTCTTCTTTTGGAGGCAGGAAGAAAGCCCAAGTTTGTCGGCCAACATTTATGCATAATTTTCCTGGGCCCAGGCAATGGAAGGACGTCATAGCCTAAAGAAATGTTAATTATTTTTCCCTCTTCCCCAGGGTGTGAGGGTTCCAAGGAGGGGGCATATGGGCGGAGTCATTTGTTGATACGACCAGTCTTTTCTCCATCCATTTTATGACCTGTAATAAAGTTCAGTTCAGTTCAGTCGCTCGGTCGAGTCCGACTTTTTGCGGCCCCATGAATCTCAGTACCCTAGGCTTCCCTGTCATCACAACCCCCTGGAGTCTACTCAAACTCATGCGCATCGAGTCGGTGATGCCATCCAGCCATGTAATCATCTGTCAACCCCTTCTCCTTCTGTCCCCATTCCCTCCCAGCATCAGGAACTTTTCCAATGAGTCAACTCTTTGCATGATGTGGACAAAGAATTGGAGATTCAGCTTCAGGATCAGTCCTTCCAATGAACACCCAGGACTTATCTCCTTCAGGATGGACTGGTTGGATCTCCTTGCAGTCCAAGGGACTCTCAAGAGTCTTTTCCAACACCACAGTTCAAAAGCATCAGTTTTTTGGCCCTCAGCTTTCTTCACAGTCCAACTCTCACATCCATATATGACCACTGGAAAAACCATAGCCTTGACCAGACAGACCTTTGTTGGCAAAGTAATGTCTCTTCTTTTTAATATGCTGTCTAGGTTGGTCATAACTTTCCTTCCAAGGAGTAAGCATCTTTTAATTTCATGGCTGCAGTCACCATCTGCAGTGATTTTGGAGCCCCCAAAAATAAAGTCTGACACTGTTTCCACTGTCTCCCCATCTATTTCCCATGAGGCGATGGGACCAGATGCCATTATCTTAGTTTTCTGAATGTTAAGCTTTAAGCCAACTTTTCCACTCTTGTCTTTCACTTTCATCAAGAGGCTTTTCAGTTCTTCTTCACTTTCTGGCATAAGGGTGGTGTCATTTGCATATCTGAGGTTTTTGATATTTCTCCCAGCAATCTTGATTGCAGCTGTGATTCTTCCAGCCCAGCATTTCTTATGAGGTACTCTGCATAGAAGTTAAATAAGCAAGGTGACGATATACAGCCTTGCCATACTCCTTTTCCTATTTGGAATGAGTCTGTTTTTCCATGTTCAGTTGTAACTGTTGGTTCCAGACCTGTTTACTTGTTTCTCAAGAGGCAGGTCAGGTGGTCTGGTATTCCCATCTCTTTCAGAATTGTCCACAGTTTATTGTGATCCACATAGTCGAAGGCTTTGGTGTAGTCAATAAAGCAGAGATAGATATTTTTCTGGAACTCTCTTGCTTTTTTGATGATCCAGTGGATATTGGCAATTTGATTTCTGGTTCCTCTGCCTTTTCTAAAGCCAGCTTGAACATCTAGAGGTTCATGGTTCATGTATTGCTGAAGCGTGGCTTGGACAATTTTGAGCATTATTTTACTAGCGTGTGAGATGAGTGCAATTGTGTGGTATTTTAAGCATTCTTTGGGATTACCTTTCTTAGGGATTGGAATGAAAACGGACCTTTTCCAGTCCTGGGCCACTGCTGAGTTTTCCAAATTTTCTGGCATATTGAGTGCAGCACTTTCACAGCATCAGGATTTGAAATAGCTCAACTGGAATTCCATCACATTCACTAGCTTTGTTCATAGCGATGCTTTTTAAGCCCCACTTGACTTCACATTCCAGGATGTCTGGCTCTAAGTGAGCGATCACACCATTGTGATTATCTGGGTTGTGAAGATCTTTTTCGTACAATTCTTTTGTGTATTCTTGCCACCTCCTCATAATATCTTCTGCTTCTGTTAGGTCCATACCACTTATGTCCTTTATTGATCCCATTTGTAATAAACTGGGGTTGGGTAAATAAATTAGTTAATCGGGCTCGAAGCGGGGTCGCGCAGGCCAATAGAGCATAGTGATAAGAATGTTTTCAGGACTCTGAGGCATTCCCTGTTGGGAAATCAGATTTTTAACTTGATTAATAAGGCTTTTTATTTGTCCCCAAGTGGGGAGATCACAGGGTTGATGTCGCCAAAGGCGGTGCTTTCTGGAGATCCTTAGAGCCGTGATGGCCCAACTGGAATTTCTTCCTCCCAGGGTTCTTGTTGTTTTGTCTCCATTTTGAATGTTGGGGGCCCCTTTGGGTCAAATTTTCTGAGGAAAAAGTTTGTTGGATCCATCTGGGGAAATAGAAGCATATCCCTTTCCCCATAAGATTAATTTACCAGATTTCTACTGTTTATTGAACCCATCTTGGTGCCAAATGGACAGAGGAAGAGAAGTGTCCTTCAATTCCTCTAAATGTCTTTCTGCTCTTGTTAAAATATTTCTCTGTGATGAGTTTGAAAAAAAAATAAAACAAATAAAGCTGTATTAATAATTATGAGTTTAGAAAATATCTTATGTTGGAATCTAGTAAAGTCTGATTTAGATAAGGAAGACAGTAGTGTACCTGTGAATTCCTCCTTCTTTCTTTCTTTCTTTTTTATTTGTAACTTTAGTGTGTGATGTATTCGTTCAACTATGTCTTGTATCTCTGTATTTTAGGGAATATCAGTAATATGTTTAATAGAAAAAGTTTGTTAAAATTGTTTAAAATGTCTAGAAATATAGGCAGGGCCATTGTCCGTTTTAATAGAACTAGGAGTTTATGGTGGAGGTTTTTGTATTTTTTAATACAAAAACTGAATATATAGAATCAGAGACTATATTAATGGGGTAAGGATGTAGGCATTAACTTAAATAAGAGCATAAAATTCATTTTGTTGAGCAGAATGGAATTTAGTGTAAAAGACTTTATATTTTTTAAGAGACCAGAATGAAACGTTAGTGTTTTTAGTCCCGTCTATACAAAGGAAATGCAAGAAATGATAAATTCAGTGTTTTTGAAGAAATTCCACAGCTTACCAGAAGGATAATGAAAGGATATTTCTCCAAAATATTTTAGAAAAACTAATTGGAAATCGGTAGAAGTTTGTAATGTGTTCTCAAATTGAGATTTATATGAAATAAAGTTTTATTAAAGTATAAAGGAGATAGAGAAAGCTTCTGACATAGGCATCAGAAAGGGGCAGAATGCGTGGCCCCGTGCTATTCTTTAGCCAAATGTCATATAACTACCAGCAGTCTGCTAATTAGAGAAAGGAAATGCCTCAAAACTGAAGAGAATAGCACCAGGCTGCTCACCCACAACATGCGTTTTGAGATTACCTTAGCACCAGGTGAGTTGTCCCCGGCCACAAAATGACTGACATGAATCTTGAAGAAAGGCAGGTTTCCAAGCAAATACAGTTTCATTAACATAGCTTAAGAGAACGTTTGCATGAGTAAAACAGACCGGTTTGTCAAGTCAGTTCTGAGTCTTAGACAGAACCAACTTGAAGACAGAGTTTGGGGTAAAGGTATAGCACATTAACATAGCTTAAGTCAAACATTTCCATAAGAAAAATGCATTGATTAACTCAGGGTTTGAGAATAGTTAACCTTAAGTGAAACCAGGTGTCATTATGGCAACACAGTATTTTAAGAGAAACCTCCTTTTAAATTTGTATAGAGAAGGAAAAAAAAATTGCGTTTGTTTCCTCCTGTCGCTTAAGAGAGGTAAAAATGTGACACTTGCAGCCTATTTTTTTCTACTTGGAGACCCCTGGCCTTCCTGCCTGTTAAGTCAAACTAGATTGGCCAAGTAAAAGACTGAAGGTTTGTGGGGGCAGACTTTTGGAGGTTTTTTGTTTGTTTTTTTGTTTATTTGTTTGTTTTAACTTTCTTAGGGCAGTCACTTTTTTAGTGGTTCTTATCTCTACATCTAAAGCATCCTTTACTTCCCTTTCTTAAGGCATTTCCCTTTCTTGTTTTACTAGCATTTGCGTCTTTTGAGTTTCTGATATTACATTACAGCAAGCCTTCAACTAATCAAAAATGGTCCATGTATCACAAACTGGGGTATAGTCCTTTGACATTCCTGATATGCATTTTCATAAGCAAATAATTTTTCTAGTTGTCTTTTGGCTTCTTCACTAATTACTGTATGGGAAATAACAGTTTCTAATCTAGCTAAGACAGCATATGTTTCATTAGGTCCCTGCAATATTTTAGTGTAGCTACCTGTATGTTCCCCTTGAGGAGTAATTCTATCCCAAGCTTCAAGGGCCACTTTTTTAATTGATCATGCAACAAAGGAGGGCATCATATTTGAGCTTATATAGCATCAAATTGTCTGGTGCCAGTTAGCATCTCAAAAGTAATTTGATTTTGAGGAGTGCCAGTTCGAGCATTTCTGTTAGCATGATCTCTAGCTATATCTTAAAACCATGTTGTCCATTGAAGATACTCTTCTAGTTTAAGGAGAACTTTTATTAAAATTCGGCAATCATAGGGAATAAAGGTTCTAAAAGAAGATGCCAGAGCATTTGGAATCTCTCTAATAAAAGGCGAATTTGGGCCATATATAGTTACAGCCTTTTTCATTTGTTTCATGTGAGAAAGGTTAATACCTTCATATTGAGGTATTATCTGCCCTTGAGCATCAGCATTTCTTAAAACTGGAAAGGCAGAAAAAACATTGGCTTCAGAGACTTGTGATTGTAAAGCCAGCAATTCAGAGAGCCTCTGTTGCGAAGAGGGTAGATTATTGTAATTCAGAATGGTGTTGTCAGTTTTAACGTTAAAAGGTGTCTTAAGGGAGTCATTGTCAGAATCATTAGGTTTTATTGAGGGAGAGATTTTGGGATATGTGCCATCCAGCAGGGGAGGAGTGCTTGGAGCAAATGGGGCAGGGTTGGTAGGAAAATCTTGAAACATCTTTTGTTGTTCTAATTGGCCTTTTGTAAGGTATCATTGTGTAACTTATATTCATGTAATAAGTGTTCTGCCTGTTGCTGGATATCGTGAGGGCTAGAATTACCTTGAAATCGCAGAATCACAGCTTCAATGAGAGTCCATAGGGGCCAGAAATCTATCCAAATTACCTTCACTAGGGAACCAAGTGTTACATTCAAGCACTGTTTGGAGGCAAGCCTCTATTCTCTGGTGTGAAACTGAAAATCCCTGAACTTTAAATTAGTGCTGAAGTAAAGTAAAAAAGTGAGGGGGCTTTCCAGCTTATTGACCTATGTCTTAATACTTACCTGCCTCAATAGGCCCTGAGGGTCACTCGGTCCGAATCTTGCCAAGTGTACCGAGTCCCCATTAGGTCGCTACTTGTTGCTCTTTTAATGAACCACTACCTGGTGGTCTGGAGTTGATGATGAGAGATGAAAGAAGTAAAGAGGCTAATATTCCCTGGGTAATGCAGCCAGCTTCCACATTCCAGGGACTCAGTCAGAAATAGAGAGAGAGGAAGAAAGAAAGACATGGGGACCAAAGTTCTGATGGAGCAAAGGTGTTTTAATTAACATGGTTTGTGCATATATACTGTCTTACAAGGTAGTTATTCTCAGCAAAGATAAAGATTAAAGTTCCATATATACAAAACATAAGATGATCCCTATGAAAGAGAGATTTGCAATCACTTTTTACCATATGGTTCATAAAAAGGAAGAGGGTACTTATCACTGTAATGAGAAATGCCTGGATTCCACAGCCCTGGGAAAGACGTGCCTCTCCTGAATTAATAAGGGCCAGAGGGTTCTTGACAGATCCAAAACAGCACACAGGAAGCCTCTTGTTAAATGTTTCCTGACACCACTCTTTCTAGTTTCCCCACCTATTTGCCATGAAGTGATGATCTTAGTTTTCTGAATGTTGAGTTTTAAGCTACCATTTTCACTCTCTTCTTTCACTTTTATCAAGAGGCTCTTTAGTTCTTCACTTTCTGCCATAAAGGTGGTGTTATCTGTATATCTGAGGTTACTGATAATTCTCTAAATCTTCTTGATTCCAGCTTGTGTTTCATCCAGGACAGCATGGCTCATGGTGTACTCTGCATATAAGGTAAGTAAGGAGGGTGACAGTATACAGGCTTGATGTGCTCCTTTTCCTATTTGGAACCCGTCTGCTGTTCCATGTCCTGTTCTAACTGTTGCTTCCTGACCTGCATACAGACTTCTCAAGAGGCAGGTCAGGTGATCTAGTATTCACATATCAGAATTTTCCACAATTTATTGTGATCCAAACAGACAAATTCTTTGGCATAGTCAATAAAGCAGAAGGAGATTTTTTTGTTTATTTTTTCTTTCTGGAATTCTCTTGGTTTTTCAATGATTCAAAGGATGCTGGAAATTTGACCCCTTGTTCCTCTGCTTTTTCTAAAACCAGCTTGAACATCTGGAAGTTCATGGTTCAGGTACTGCTAAATCCTGGCCTGGAGAATTCTGAGAGTTAATTTACTAGCGTGTGAGGTGAGGGAAATTGTGTGGTACTTTAGGCATTCTTTGGCATTGCCTTTCATTGGGATTTGAATAAAAACTGACGTTTTCAAGTCTTGTGGCCACTGCTGAGTTTAGAAAATTCACTGGAGTGGTGAGCAGCACCTGCACAATGCTGGAGTGGCCAGTGAGTGAGAGGAGGTACCCCACATCCAAGGTAAGAGAAATACCAGTAAGATGGTAGGTGCTGAGAGAGGACATCAGAGGGCAGACAGACTGAAACTGAAGAAGGAATTCATAGGGCCTGAACTCCATCTCAGGCCTGTCCGTGCTGGCTGTGCTCAACTGCCTCTCCAGTGGACTCTGAACTCTCTGCTTAGTGCCTGTGAGGACGACAATGGAAGGATAAGACCCCCTCCAGACAGAGGAATCCTGAAGATCACATCCAGGCTACTCATTGCCTAAGAGGAAGCATACTGTAATCACACCTGTCTCCGGACAGGTCATAAACTTTTTTTTGTATCTGTCAAGATGTAATCACAGGCTTATCAATTATTAACTGGTTGGAATGTAACTGCGGGCTTATTGACTATTGACTGTTTAAGACACGTACACATGGGGCAGGTGGTGGGTTAAGACACGTACACATGGGGCAGGTGGTGGTTTAGACACGTACGCATGGGGTGTAAAAGATTTTCACAAATGCTGGACGGGGTCCTTGGCTAAGAGGAGACTCTGCCTTGGGCCCGCTGGCGTAATAAACTGCACTCCACTATCTGCATTGTCCTTCTGAGTGAGTCTGTTTCCCAGAAAGCGTGGCTATAACAAAACTACAATGACAGAAAAGTAACCAATTGAATCACGTGGACCACAGCTTTCTCTAACTCAATGAAACTAAGCCATGCCATGTAGGGCCACCCCAGATGGACATCCATATATATCCAGCGGAAAAAAATAAAATAGCTCTGCCTACATGGACTTCTGTTGGCAAAATGATATCTCTGCTTCTCAGCACATTGTGTCTAAGTTTGTCATACATTTTCTTCCCAGGAGTGAGACCCTTTTCTTTTCATGATTGTAATCAGCATCCCAGTGATTTTGGAGCGGTTGCTCTTTCCATTTTTAGCCTTTCTATGTGCCAAAACTCTGCTTTTTAGTCTTTGTCATGCATCATTTTGTACCCGATGTCCAAACTTGCCTGTTACTCTGGGTATCTCTTGACTTCCTGCTATTACATTACAGTTAGCTAGGATGAAAAGGACATCTCTTTGGTGTTAATTTTAGAAAATCTTGTAGGCTTTCCAAAAATGATTCAAGTTCTCTGGTGGCTTCGATGGCAGAGAATTGAAATATAGAGACTTCCATTCTTCATCTAGGAAAATCTACACTCAGATTTTCACATGAAATTAGGGAATTCCATATTCACAATAGGAAATATCACCATCCTGAATTTCAAATTTGAATTATACAGAATCCCAACTTTCCAAAGGACTTGGCACTTAGATTTTCATATGTGAAATATAGAGAATTTATGTTTCATTTAGGAATGGTGGCCGTGATTTTCCTATTTGAAATATAGGAATTGCATATTTCAAGTAGTAAAATTGGCATCTAGATAATCAATGCAATACAATAATTTCATGTTTCTTGGAAGAAAGCTACATGCCTAGAGTTTCAAAGGTCAAACAGAGAAAACCGTATTTCACATAGGAAAATCTATAGTAAGATTTTCACTGGTTAAATATAGAAAAGTTAATATTTTATGTAGTAAAATCACGACCCACATTTTCCTACATGATATACTGAAAATTCATTATTTGATGGATTAAACCTCTGCCTAGATTTTCATATGTGAAATATAGATATTCTGTATTTAATAGAGGAAAATCATTGCCCCAATTTACATATGTGAAAAAATAAAAATTCCACATTTTGTGTGCTAAAATTAATGGCCAAATGTTTATAAGGGAAATATGCAGAATTCCACGTTTCACAGAGAAAAGGTAATGCAAAATTTTTCATATGTGTGAACATAAAATTCATAATCTCATGTGTGAAAACCTGCACACAGATATTATGAAATACAGAGAATCCCAATTCTGTTTTGAAAAGTTTGTGCTGTCCTTTTCACAGAAACTTTCATATTTCATCGAGGAAATTAACATGCATTTGTTCATATGTGAAATAATAATTTCTATTCTTCATGTAGAAAAAGTTTGTCCACATGTCAGTATGTGACACACAGAGAATTCTGTTAAGAAGTGGAATTCTCTCTAAGAAATCGATATCTCTCTAAGATGAAGCATCACTAAACAGAGATAAAAAAAGGGATAGGATCCTGATGAAAGTTGTAACTCACTGGTGCCAGAAGAACTGAAGGCTGCCATTGACCGTACAGAGGATCTTTCAAAGTGGTTCTGTTTTCTTCCAGCCTCCAGGTGAGAACACATCCCAGCCTACACTGTAACCCCAATCCTGTGGGTCCAGGAGCAGTGAGAGGATCAACTGAAGCCATCCTTTCCAGAGACCTGATATCCAAGCATTCTGTGAAGAGTTTAAAGAATGATGTTTCAAATTGGCATTCTCCGCATGTAGCAGCTGGTTATGCTACTACAGTACTGTCAGTCTCTCCCAAACCTTACAGAACAGGCAGTGTGTGTTCATGTGCTGGTCATGTAGGGGAAAGAATGCTTCCGCACTTGAGAAGGACAGAAAGTCCTTTATTGCTGGGTGTCCAAGGGACTGTGCATATCCTCCCTAATGTTCCTGAGAATAATGCTCATTCTGATTCCTAGCTCTGTTATGTCTTCCATGAAGCAAGCATACACCCAGGTGCTTCCTCCCTGTCTCTTCTTTCTGCCCAGGGATCCAGGTTGGAGCAGCATGTTTTCATTTCCACCTTGTTACTTTAGTAACTTCCTTGGGCTTGCTACCCTAGTGTTAGTCCTTCTGCTACCACATGGTATATGAAGCTTACACAAGCTCTTTCACATTTTCCATATCCTTTCTTCCATTCTCAGCCAGGCCAGATCCTAGAGTTCACAAGTGCATCTGTGCTGTCGGGTGCATACACACACACATACACACACACATAAAACCCTGAACTAGAGGCATACTTGTCCAGGATAATAGGCTTTGTTAAGCACCTCTCTTTTCTTTCTTTCTTTCTTTTTTTTTTTTTTTTTTTTTGTTGTGTGTGTGTGTGTTATTTCCTGTCACTCTGTTGATAAAGTCAGTGTCCTCTACTTTTAAAATTATCATGGAATGTTGGAAAACCTTGCAGTTTGCTCATGACTGGGACTGTCCTGAAAAGACATGAGAAGGGTTGAAAGTACTTACTGAGGACGGCTGAATGATGTGCACCTGCATTCTGTATTGTACCATTACCTTGGACTGGTTCATAGTGCCAAACACAGTGGCATGATTCCATTCCCTGTGCTTTCTTTCCAGGAGCCAAACAGAAATAGTAAAGGGCTTTGAACTCTGTTGACTTGAAGCACCTCTGGGCCTGCACCTCTCAAGATCATTCCTTGCACATTTTGTGCCCTCATCATAGGCTCAGCAACCCATCCCCACCCCCATACTTGGCCCGTGACCTTCTGACCCATGTTTTCTTGCTCATCCTAAGGGAAGTTTTCTATTTGTAACTGTTTTCATTTCCCCTGAGGTTTATCTCCTATGTCAGGAAAAGTTCAAATAGACTCTCCATCATCCAGATGGCCAAAGAGAGTGTGACAGGCCTGTGTCTGATACAGTATCTTGAGAAGGTATGCATGGATCCAAAGAGTCTCTGCTGAAAGAAGGCACTAAATGTGAGGTCAAGAATGGAAGGGGGACTCTCTTCCCATCGGCTCTATAGTCTACTAACCCACACACATGGAGCCCCACTGTAGATGACACTCTGGTAATCCTGCCTACCTGGGGCTCACAGCTCATGCCTACCTTGTGCAGAAAGCAGCATTTTCCTGCCAAATGCTCCAAGAGGGCTTGCTTCCAGCCCAGACCTCACTGACATGCTAAATGCCAAGGCTGTCTTTCTGCTGCTCTCTCTATGGTGTGGTAGCTTGGCCTACAGCTCTGGCATCCTTGCCAGGATGCGAGCCCACAATTCATGGACCCCAGTTAAAGGTTGGCCCAGGAGACATCCAAGATGTCCACTTAAAAGCAAGGGACCCTGTAAGAGTTTCATAGTTGATTTCCTTCAGGATCACCATGAAAAAATTCAGAGATTCTCCTCCAATGTTAGAATGCTCTGTCAGTTGTAGACACACACCTTTGCCCCTCTGCCCTCTAAAGTGAAGATCAAGGCTTCAGAGAATGGAAGAAATTCATGGCAGGACTTCTGGCACATATAGGGGAATAACAGGTGGGACAGCTACTCCTTAGTCCCTGGAGCCTGAAAAGCAGTAGACTCTGAGACACTCCCAGGGACATCCTTGTCTCTAACTGTCCCAGTGTCCTGGCATGCAAAGTGTCCACCACTCTTGTTTCCTCCCTGTTCCCTCCCTCACAGGCAAAATTTGGCAGAGGCATGCACACACATATCCAACTCCTATGTTTTCCTCACTTTTCTGCACTGGAATGAGGTCTGGAAGTGCCCAGACTTGTACGATGCTCACATCCAATCTCCTAGGAAATATGCAGTCTCATGCCAAGAGTCTACCTTAGCCATTTTTTTTTTCTCTCACATGGTGCCAATGTGTGACACACTCATGGAGGGTGTGTGCTGGCTGATGGGATGATCCTAGGCAGCACTAGCCCAGCACCTTCCCCTATCACCTTCTCATATGTGGGGAAAAAGTCTCTACAGCAGCAGACTCTCTTTGTGCTCTGCCTGCCAGTCTGTGCCCTTGTCCAAGGGACGTTGGCCTCTTCCAATCTTGGTTTCTGCCCTAGCCATGAATTCTGAATATCACCCAAAATTCATATTTGAAATATATAGAATTCCATGTTTTAGGTAGTAAAATCGGTACACAGATTTTGGTATCTGAAATATACAAAATATCCAGATGTCATGTGGGGAAGTTAGCATCCAGTTCTTCATATGCCATATACATGATATTCATTACTTTGCATAGGAAAACTTGAAAAGAGATTTTCAAATGTGCTATATAGAGTATTTCATATTTCATATAGAAAATGGGTTGGCAGATTTCAAATGTGACACATAGAGTGTAATATTTCAAGTTGGAAAATTGGCACCTGTACTTTCATATGTGAAATTTATACAGCTCATGTTCCATGTAAGAATATCTGTTCCCAGATATATATATATATATATATATATCCCACATATTCCTATATGTAAAACTTGGAAAATTACATATTTTATATAGAAAATTTTCATTAAGATCTTTGTATGTGAAATATAGAAAGCTTCATACATCAATATAGCAGAAACATATGCTCTCAAATTATTATCTGTAAAATATACATAATGCCATATTTCATTTTGATAATCTGCCTACACTAAGCATAATAAAACGTTATTGCACATTGGAGAACATATTCCTATAAAACCCGTGCTTATATTTTTATATGTGAATTATAAATTATTTAATAATTAACATAGGTTGATGAATGTCCATATTTTCAAATGTCAAGCACAGAGAATTTGATCTATAATGTAGGAAAATGTGCACACATATATTCATAATGTAATGTAAATGACTCAGTTGTGAATGTAGGAAGATTTTTTCCAAGAATTTCATACAATGTGATCCATATTGCATGGAGGAAAATCTGTGCCTCTAGTTTCAAGTGTGAAATACCAAAAATTACATATTTAATGTGGAAATAATGGCACCCATATTTTCCTGTGTGAAATATAGAATCTTCCATATTTAAATCAAGGAAATCTGTGCCCAGAATTTTTTATGTGAAATATAAAAAATACCAAATTTCATGTAGGTTAATCTGTACCTCAAAATGTGTCTGCAAAATGTACAGATTTGATGTTTCAAGGATAAAAATTTGCCCCCAGATTTCCATATAAGAATAACAGATAATTATATACTTCATGTTAGAAATTATTTTTTTATGAATTTATTCATTTTAAAATTGAAGGATAATCGCTTTACAGAATTTTGTTGTGTCCCATCAAACTTCAGCCTGAGTCAGCTGTAGATATACATATGTCACATCTCTCTTGAAACTCCCTCCCATCTCCTTCCCCATCCCACCCATCTAGATTGATAGAGAGCCCCTGTTTGAGTTCCCTGAGGCATACAGAAATTTTCCATTGGCTATCTCATTTACATATAGTAATTTAAATTTCCATGCTACTCTCTCCATACATCTCAACCTCTCCTCCCCTCTTCCTTTGAGAATATCAAGTAAGAAATGCATAAAGTTTGATACTTCAAGCAGGAAAATGTATGATCAAATTTTCATACGTAAAATACACAGAATTTCGCATTCATGTAGGAAAAGTGTTCACAGATGGAAAATATCCAAGATTCCATATATCATGAAGAAAAATATACAGGGAGATTATTGAACATGAAAATTAGATTTCATATTTCACATTCAAAAATCTGCACCCATATTTTCACATGTGAAATATACAGAAGTCGATAAATCATGTAAAAAATCATCATTCAGGATTTCATATGCATGAACCAGGATATAGAAAGTGAGTGCCTTTGAATATTCCAGATGTTCCAGAAGGAAAAGATAGGGGAAGATGTGGGAGGGGCTTGAGGATGGGAGGGACGCATGTGTTCCTATGGCTCATTAATGTTGATGTATGTCAAAAGCCATCACAAACGAGTTCCATCAACAGTCAGACTCAGCAAAGTGTAGGTGAAATCATATTGCAAATTTTGTCCAGGGCACTCCAGGCTCTCTCTCTGGCCTTGGGCTGGTTACTGAGCTTCAGAGCATGAGGGAGGCTAAAGAGGCCAAGAGCCCTTACTAGAATCACTCCCTCCACTCACCGGCCTGGCCCAAGGTTCAGAGCTATATACAACCACCACCATCCTTGAACTAATTGTTGTAGCGATCTACATGGGTCACAGTCTATGGGACCCGGCCCCCCATTTGGGTGGACTGAGGAGGCTGAGAGTCAGCTGTGTGCTGGACTCCTGGCTCCCTCTTTGAGGATGGCTGGACAGGGTATAGGGATATTGGTAACACCAGGGAACAGAGAACCGAGAGCTGCTTCTTCTGCTGGGACAGGGCACTGATCAGAGGACTAAGACTGCATGCTGGGCACTAGAAGGCTCCCAGACAGGATAAGCATCCTGTACAGGAAAGCCTCCTCCCAACCAGGACCTTGAAGAGTGAAAGTCAAACTTCGGAGCTTTCTGTTCAGAATATGGAATGATACTTATTTCCATAGTTGTTTACAGGAAGACAGTGACCCGACCATGGCCCTACCTCAAGATCAGAGGGTCTGACAGTAAGATGTTTGCTGTCACACTCATTCCCTCACCTTTCCAATATGTCGTTCTGCTGAAAACTTTGGGGGAGTTTGAGATATTAAAAGGCATAAGCCACACATATCCTTGCATGACCCTGCAATACAAACCTCTCAGCTTTAAAATCCACTCTTTTCATGTTGCTTGGACAGAATATCTTAGGGTACATTGGGTACATGGGTATTCGTTAAAGTGGTGCCTGATCACTCAATTCTATGTATGAGAGAATGCTTCATTCAAAAACCACATTCTCTCATAAAAATATGAAAAGTTTATTATTTCCTTTAAAAATGAATTTAGCAAAAACAAGGAGCTACACTTATTACCAGTTGAATTTAAGGCAACATAGTTGTTACAAGTGTTGTCATCAGGTCTATTTGAGGACCACTTATTTTGAAAATTTGTTATGAGCTAATTTGCTAGCATATATATTATATATAATATGCATATGAAATGTAACTTTTTTCTTTGCAACCTTTTTGTAGTTTATCATGTGCTTCACATTATGCTTTAATATTTACCTAATAATGTAAATGATTTACTTTCTTTATGTCTTTGTGAAATTTTGAATTTTGTTTTCATCTGTATTACTCCAGAATGACTCACTGTTTTTCTTAACCAGTACTTTCTGGATGGGGAAGACCTGATTAGTGGGGTGAACTCTGGGAGACAGATGAATATATAGCAGTACCAAGTGGAAAGAATAGAATCAATAACATGAGATACAGTCCATCTTATTAAAAATACATGTGTGGAAGCCATAACTCTCTGAAATTTGTATGTAGTCAAAATGTGACTAAGGTACAATTTGCTTCAGATACTATTTGGAAAGAAAGCCTCTAAACAGGAAGTTGGGTAAATAAGACAGATTATTTTTAAGGAAAGGAGATCAAACAAGGCAACACAGAGACATTACTATGTGAAGATGAAGCCAGATGATGACCAGTCATAATCCAAAAGAGGTCTCAGAAGAACATAAAGCTGCAGACCCTTTTATTACATACCTGACTCCCAGAAGTTTGAGAGTACACTTATTGAAGCCACCTGGCATGGAACACATTGCTATAGCAAACGTAGCAAAGTGATATACCCACTTTCTGTTGAAAAGAGGCATTCAGTCTCAAAAGAGGTCTCCTTTTCTTACCTAGGTTATCAAGGAAAGGAAATTGGTAAAGAACTCTCTTTCCTGTCAACAGACAATCCTCACAGATTCCTAAAGCTCTCTAAGAGTTTTCACTCTTTCCTTAGAGATATAGCTTCACAAGAACATATTCTGATTTCATGGGTAAAATTGACCTAGGAAATATAAGAAGGAGGATAGTTTGCAGAAAGTGGTAGAAGAAAAGAAGCACACCAGGAAGGCAGCATGACCTTGTCCAAAACATACAATATTCTCCATTGATCCTT